>NW_004443963.1:8924689-8938913 GCF_000243295.1 Trichechus manatus latirostris | reverse complement strand
TAACAACCCCACGACATGTCAACACTGTCCCTTCTCAACCTTGGGTTCCCTATCACCAGCTTTCCTGTCCCCTCCTGCCTCCTAGTCCTTGTCCCTGGACTGCTGTGCCTCATTAGTCTTATTTTGTTTTATGAGGCTATCCAATCCCTGGCTGAACAGTGAATTTTGGGAGGGGCTTCACCACTGAGCTAAAAGTGTGTCCAGGAGCCATACTCTCAGGGTTTTTCCAGTCTGTCAGGCCAGTAAATCTGGTCTTTTTTGTGGGTTAGAATTCTGTTCTACATCCTTTTCCAGTTCTGTCCGGGACCCTCTATTGTGATCCCGGTCAGAGCAGTCAGTGGTGGTAGCCGGGCACCATCTAGCTGTACTGGACTCAGTCTAGTGGAGGCCGTGGTAGCTGTGGTCCATTAGTCGTTTGGACTAATCTTTTCCTTGTATCTTGTTCTCTTCATTCTCCCTTGCTCCCGAAGGGGTGAGACCAGTGGAGTATCTTAGATGGCTGCTCACCGGCTTTTAAGACCCAAGAGGTCTTAAATGTAGAACATTGTCTTTATAAACTGTGTTACTCTGATTGAGCTAGATGTTCCCCAACACCATGGTCCCCACAGCCCTCTGCCCAGCAGTTCAGTCCCTCAGGGAGTTTGGAAGTGTCTATGGAGCTTCTATGACCTTTCCTTGTACAAGTTGTGCTGGCTTCCCCAGTAATGTGTGTGTACTGTCTTACCCTTCACCAAAGTTGCCGCTTACCTATTTAGTTCCCCCCCACTCCTCCCATCCCTCCTAACCAACAGACATTGTTTCTTTTCGTGTGTAAACTTTTACATGAGTTATACAGTAGAGGTCTCATACAATATTTGTCCTTTTGTGATTGACTTATTTCACTCAGCATAATGTCCTCCAGTTTTGTTCCTCTTATTCTTCTGTGCTGAGTTCCTTTTGTTTGTGGATTTTTTTTCATTTCTTTTGTTTTTGTAGGTTTTGTTTTTGCTGAGACTTTATGTTTTTCTTCTTTATTTTGATGAGTAGGTTTGTTAACTTTCTTTGTGGTTACCGTGAAATTTACTCTTATCCTCCTAGATTTGAACCAGTCTATTATTCTTTGATATCGCTTGACTTCCTCTCCATTAGAAGGTTCTATTTATCTACACCGTTTTTTCCCTCTTTTATTGTTCTGATGCTGTTGTCATTTACAGATTAACCTCTCTGGTTCCCTTTTGTAATTCTTTTGGTTTTGCATAGTGCTTAAGAGTTCATTTCCTAGGTTGGTATCTGGCTAGTACAATCCTGTGTCCTATATTCAGCCTGTGGTCTGATATTGTTTGTTCTCAGATCGAAGGACTTCCTTTAATAAGTCTTGTAAATTTGGTTTGGTTTTTACATAGTCCCTTAATTTCTGTTTATCTGGACATGACCTAATTTCACCACCATATTTGAACGAGAGTTTTGCAGGATCTATTATTCTTGGCTGGCAATTTTTTTCTTTCAGGGTTTTGTATATGTCATCCCATTGCCTTCTTGCCTGCATGGTTTCTGCCGAATAATCTGAGCTTAGTCTTATTGTTTCTCCCCTGTATGTGACTTTTTGTTTTTCTTGAGCTGCTCTCAGGATTCTTCATTTGTCTTTGATTTTAGTGAGTGTGATTATGCTATGCCTTGGTGATTTTCTTTTGGGGTCTATCCTATATGGGGATTCTGGATATATTTTAAAGATAGAACCAACAGGACTTGTCCCAAATATTAACAGTGATTATCTCTGGTGGGGTTATGGGTGTATGTTTTCTGCCTTCTCCTGCTTTCTGAATTTTTTGAATGATCATATATTTCTTTGAAAGAATGAAAAAAATAAAAGTTTCAGATATGAAAGTGAGAGGGGAGTCAAAGATAACTCCAACTTTCTTTTAAACAATATTATGTCAACACATATTTGTGTAAGATGATGGGAATTTATCTATGAATAAAACAGTGTTGGTTCATGTACTCCTCAGAGAGAAAGACAGACACATTCCTGGGTAATTTTAACATATTGCGGTTGTTAGTTGCCATGGAGTCAATTCTGACTCACAGCAACCCCATTTGTGTAGAGTAGAACCACTCCATAGGGTTTTCAAGGCTGTGACCTTTTGGAAGTGATCACCAGGTCTTCCTTCCAAGGTTCCTCTGGGTGGATTTGAACCACCAACTTCTCAGTTAGTAGGTGAGAGCTTAACTCTTTGCATCACCCAAGGGACTCCACTTTAACTTCTTCCCCAGACTAAACCCATTGCCATCAAATTGATTCCGACTCATACCAACCTATAGGACAGAGCAGAACTACCCCCGTAGGGTTTCTAAGGCTGCAATCTTTACGGAAACAGACTGCCACATCTTTCTCCCTCAGAGCCACTGGTGGGTTCGAACCTCTGACCTTTCAGTTAGCAGCCAAGTGCTTTAACCAATGTGCCACTAGGGCTCCTTTTTAACTTATTAGGGCCTATAATATTAAATAGAAAGGGTCCCAGGTGGCAAAATGGTTAAGCGTTTGGCTGCCAGCTGAAAGGTTGTCGGTTTGAACCCACCAACTGCTCCTTGGGAGAAAGATGGGGCAGTCTGTTTCCATAAAGATTACAGCCTTAGAAACCCTACAGTAGAACTGTGCCCAACAGGGTCGCTATAAGTCAGAATTGACTCAATGGCAATGAGTGGTGATGGATATTAAATATAATATAGTTGGGCTAAGTGTTAAAGTGAACATACTTGGGAACCCAGAGAAAGGCTGGTAAGGGCTTCCTAGAAGAGACATGCCTCTACGAGTCTTGAAGGGTTAGCAGGTGAAGACCTTTCCAAGGGCTGGGACCAGCCTGGATGAGCCCTGCAGGAACGCTCCAAGCACTTGGGTATTACTAGAGGATAAAGTGCGAGGCAGGACATGAAGGACATGAGGAGAGAGAAGTCCACAGAGACCAAGCCCAGAAGGGTCTAGGACATTCTAAGGAGCTTGAGCTTTAACTTTAGGGCTGTGAGAGCCATGGGGGAATGTTAAGCCAAGGAGGTTGGTGAAATGTGGGCTTCCCAAAGATCATTCTGGCAGCCACAGTATGGAGAAAGGGGTAAAGAGGCTAGATTAGAGGCCAGGAGGCTAGTATGGAAGTCATAATAGTGGTCCAGGGTAAAAACGCCAAGAGGCTGAACTAACGCAGTGGAGGCAGAGAAACAGAGGGAAGATACGTTCCAGAAATAGGAAGCTAACGGGCAGCACTTGGTCACCAATTAGATGTCGGGGTGACTATGATATAAGATGGTTCCAAGTTCCTGACATGGGTGACTGAGGTGGGCTATTGGGGGAAAGGTGGTGGGTGCATTTGGGCATATTGAATTTGAGCTGCTTGAGGGACACCCAAGTGACTGGTGGTACAGGCAGTTAGAGAAGTCTGAAGCCCAGGAGGAAGGTCAGGGCTAGAAATAGAGATGTGTCCATATCATTCTGTCCCTTGGGGCTCTATAAGTCGAGTCTGATTTGCTTTTAAATATTTGAGAACAGCCATGGCATCTGTTAGCTCTACCCCAGGGAGCTGCCTGCAGGCTAAACACCCTTGTTTTGTCCCATCACGGCTCACTCATGGGGAGTCGAGCAGAGTGGTTGAAAGCCTCACTACACAAAGTGTAGTCTGTGGATCAGCAGCATCACCTGGGAGCTGTTAGAAACACAGACTCTGAGACCTGCCCCAGACCTACTAAATCAGAATCTGCATTTTAACAAGACCCCGTAATGACTTGTGGGACACAATATTTTAAAGTACAGACTCTGGATTAACACCATTAGAGTATGAATCCTGGCTCTGACACGTATTAGCTGTGTGTGGCCAGATTATTTAACTGTCAAAGTTTCTTTCTTTCTCTATCAAATGGCGGATAATTTTAGGACTTAAATGAAACAATCTGAGTGTTTTCGTTTTCTCGTGCTGCTGTAACACAAATGTCACAAGTGGGCAGCTTTAAAGAACAGAAATTTATTTTCTCACAGTTCAGGAGGCTAGAAGTCCAAGTTCAGCGTGCTGGCTCTAGGGGAAGGCTCTTTCTGTCAGCTCTGGGGGAAGGTCCTTGTCTCTTTCAGCTTCTGAAGCTCCAGCGTTCCTCAATTCCTTGGTGTCATGGATTGAATTACGTCCCCCAGAAAATGTGTGTATCAATTTGGCTGGGCCATGATTCCCAGTATTGTGTGGTTGTCCTCCATTTTGTGATTGTAATTTTATGTTAAAGAGGATTAGGGTGGGAAAGTAACACCCTTACTAAAGTCATATCCCTGATCCAATGTAAAGGGAGTTTCCCTGGGGTATGGCCTGCACCACTTTTTATCTTATAAGAGATAAAAGGAAAGGGAAGCAAGCAGAGAATTGGGGACCTCATACCACCAAGAAAGCAGTGCCAGGAGCTGAGCACATCCTTTGGACCCAGGGTCCCTGCGCGGAGAAGCTCCTTGACCAGGGGAAGATTGATAACATGGACCTTCCTCCAGAGCTGACAGAGAAAGCATTCCCCTGGAGCTGACACCCTGAATTTGGACTTGTAGCCTACTGGACTGTGAGAGAATAAACTTCTCTTCGTTAAAGCCATCCACTTGGGGTATTTCTGTTATAGCAGCACTAGATGACTAACACAATTTGCGATCTTCATGTAACATCTATCTTCCCCTTATTTGTGCTTGCTTCTGCATCTAATCTGCTCTTTTTATAACTCAGAAGTGATTAGGCTTGGATACACTCTACACTGTATGGACTCATTAACGTAACAAAGAAAACCCTGTTCCCAAATGGGATTACATCCACGGGTACAGGGGTTAGAATTCCTACACATATTTTGGGGAAACACAACTCAATCCATAACACCAGTAGAGCATTTCACACAGTCAAGCACTTAGTAAGTGTGACTTGATTATCAATAGCATGGCTCCAGCCCCCTTACTGTACTAACCAGCATTCTCTCAATCACCTCCAATTTGTCTATACCCCTTATAAAGGGGGGTACTCAGAAATGAGCACTACTACTTAGTGTTCTCTGGCTGGCCCCGAGAAAATTGGACTAGTTTATTCCAAATGTCCCCCTTTCATAACTGCTGCCTTCTGATACCAGAGAATAAAGGCAATAACATAAAAAAGCTAAGAACTGAGCTTGGGAGTCAGACTGCCTGAGTTTGAATCTAGCCTCTACAATGTAGCAGCTGGGTGGCCTTGCACAAATCATTTAACCTCTCTGTGCTTCTGTTTCCTCATCTGTAAAAAGGGGATAATAATAAAAGAACCCTACTTCATAGGGCTATTATGAGGTTTAGATGAATTAAAACACTTAGAATAGGGCCTGGGGCATAGAAAGGGATATGAGAGTATTAAACATGATACTCAGTAAAATCCTGGTATAATGCATCTCATAAAATCATGACATTTTAGAGGTCCAGAGAGGGTGAGAGATATACCCAAATCACACAGCTAGAAAGGTGTAGGCCTAAGACTGGCTCAGAATCCAGGTCCCTTGGCTCATATCTGGGTCCTCTCCTCACTGCGTATATATCACAAACTGTGCATGGCACCACCAAAGTTGTATAGTATTCAACCTGCACAACTGCGTATGGCAGACCTGCCCTCCCTGTGTTCAGAGCATCAGAATCTAGCTGCCTTAATGTGGGGTCTGGAGGGGAAAGGGGACCTACTCTCTACAATCACAGAATCTTAATGTCTTTGGATTTTGCCTCAGGTCAGTAATGAGTTCCACAATTATGACTTAAATGTAGAGTTAATTTCAGTGAGAAATAATTTCTACTTTTTGTTCCCTCCCTTACTGCCTTAAGTCTTAAAAAATGTTGATGGCAGGGATTTTGCCCAGGAACCTGGTGCTGAATGCATTTGTTTCTCCATCTGTTTCTTGAAGCACTAGCAAAGTGGCAAAGTGTTCATCATCTCCTTTTGGTCTGGTGGTGCACTGGGGTTTTGTTGTTTGTTACAGAGCTGCTTTAATTTACTGAGTCACCTCCAGGAGCAGGGAACTATGCCAGGGGCAGTGGGATAAGCATGGATGAGAGTGGCAACAGGGTTGTCGATATTAAACAAGTGAGCCTCAGAGCAGTTATTCCTAGCCCCCTCCCCAGGGGATGCAGTAGGTCAGGATAGGGCCCAGGAAACTGCATTTGAATAAGCACCCTGTTCTGTCTCCTATTCACGCCATTGGTGTGAGAGGGATTTCCCACCCTAAAAAGTATAAGATGGCTGAACCCACAACACCCAACACTGGACAGATGAGGTCGATAGCAGTTTATAAGTCACATATACTCACAGTCCAGAGGAGGAGGACACTGCATGCCATTCAGGGCCATACAGGGTGTACTTGGGAACAGTGAACCAGCAGGGGCTGTGCAGGCTTCATAGTAACAAGACAGTGATGTGACCCCTGATTCCTGAGGGAGGATGTGATTGGCTAGTATGAATAATTTTGTGGGTTAGCAGGGAAGTGAAACCTGTTAGGTTGAGGACTAGTTCCCCCTATAAAAACCAAACAAACAAACCCACTGTTGTCAAGTTGATTCCGACTCATAGTGACCCTACAGGACAGAGTTTCCAGGAAGCACCTGGTAGATTTGAACTGCTGACCTTTTGGTTAGCAGCCATAGCACTTGGCCACTATGCCACCAGAATTTCCTGGTTCCCCCTAGCATGGGCTAATACTTGAACCCATCTCACAAAAGTTGTGACGATTAAATGAGATAAATCATATCAAACACTTTTTGCCTTGATAATCTGTAAGCTCAATAAAAGCTAACTCACTATTTTTGAAGAAGCAGTATAGCCTTTTGGTTATAAGCCCAGATATTGGTTCAAATCTGGTTCCACCAATTACAATTTGTGTGACCCTGATTTCCATTACTGTAGAAAATGGAACTAGTACAATTTCTCCATCATGCTGTTGCAAAGACGAGACAACAGGAGTCAAGTGCTTAGCACGATACCTGATGTAATCATTAGTGCTGTTCCCCCAAATAGTCCCGGCTCTCCTCCTTCCAGGTACATGATAGGATCGTACCTTCCCACACAGTTAAAAGTTAGGTGTGACCATGTGACTTGTTCGGCCAATGAAATGTGAGCAGAAATAATGTGTCACTCTGGGCAAAAGTTTTAAAAGAAGGTGTGCAATCTGCCACTTCTCCTTTGCTCTGCTGGGGAGAGGGTGGAAGAATAAGATGGAACCTCTGTCACCCTGGATCCTGAGAGACTGTGTTGAGCAAGCAGAAACTGCCTGGTGACCCAGATGGACGTATAGGATGAACAAGAAAAAACTTGTTGTGTTAAGCCACTGAGATTTTGAGGTTGTTTGTTACTGCAGCATAATCTCGCCCAGCCTACCTAATATACCTGGTGCACAGTAACCTCTCAAATTATTATCAGCTATTACAATCATTGTCCTTGAGTGGCTTACAACTCGGGTAGAGTAGAAACAAGACTTAAGAAAATGAGAAGTTAAGTAAAAAGCCCTCACTATCTACGAGAAGTGCTAAATAAGTGAAAGTTTCCATTACAGTATATTCTAGAAGGCAGTGAATAGAAAGACTGTGGTCCACAATAATTAGAAAAGGTCTGCTTCTATATTAAACTCAATTTACTGAGCCTTTAATTTTTGTTCTATCTGAAGTGAAAACAAATTTAATTCCTGATATGTCTTGTCGTATGACCTAGACCTTGAGTTCTTGGGAAGAATCTTGAATGTTTAAGCAGTTATAGCAGCGGGGGCCTCCCGGCATGCTACCTGCTTTTATTAAATCTCAATTTCCAAGACAGATGTCTTCCTTTTGGCTTTTCATTAGAGAGAGAGAGAGGTTGAGAGAGAAAGGGAGGGAGGGGGAAGGAAGGAAATACAGTGAATGGCTATGGGCTAAATTGGTGTTTGGTCCTTTCTTATTAAAGGCCTTTCTCCCCTTGCCTTGCCACCTCCCTGGTTTGAAGCAGGGAGCTCTTCTGTGCTGTCCAAGTTACTAGCATCCAAGAAGGTCTAGGCAGTAGGATTGGGATGAGTAGGCCACAGTAGGCAAGGCTCTGACAGGGGCCACAGCTTCCAGCAGCAGGTGCTAGCATAAGTCACCAAAAGACCAAGTGGGAGTAGCCAGAGCCCAGCAACCCTCAGAGCAGAGCCACTTGCATCCTTGCACCCAGTGGGAAGAGCATACCTAATGTGGGAAGATGCTGAACATGTGCAGAACGAGGACAGACACACATACACACATACTCCCTGCCCTGAGGCTGCCTCAGCTCCCCTCACGCCCAGATGCCATCCTAGGGAATGGGGAAAGAAGGAAAAACAGCCCCGATAAGAGTTTGAACTTTGAATTGATGAAGTGCTTGCCTGAAAGAGACTTTCCCTGGAGAATGGGAACTCCAGAGCAAGATGGGATCAGTTTTAGAAAAATAGTTGTATTTTTTGCACCAGAGTAAATTTTGACTCTACCATATAACCGGTTAACCGATTACTGTCAAGTGGACTCCAATTCATAGTGACCCCGTGTGTGTCAAAGTGGAGCTCTGCTCCATAGGGTTTCCAACGGCTGATTTTTCTGAACTAGATCACGAGGCCTTTCTTCAAGGCATCTCTAAGTGTACTCAGACCTCCAACCTTTCTTGTTAGCAGCTGAATGTGTTGACTATTGCACCACCATATATTTACTTATAATTATACGCAGTGAAAGCATAATGGTTTTACACTACCCACATTTGAACAAGCTTTAAAAAAATTAACCCAGCGACAATGAGTCTCCTTTCTTGCAAGACAGTAAAACAGCATTCACTAATTCAACGATTATCGAACAGTAAGCATGCATCAGAATCACCTAGATGGCTTATTAGAACACAGATTAGAGAATATGTATTTCTAACAATTCCCAGGCAATACTGATGCTGCTGGTCTAGGGACTCCACACTGAGGACCACTGCACTGATTAATCCATGACTGGTGTTCAATTAGGTCTTCCCTTCTCTGGGGTTTTCAGTTGATTTCAAATACTGGCAGATGAAATATTATATAGCACGGCTGCAGTTATTTTGTTGCCAGCATTGTCCTCACCCTCACCATCATCATGATCACTGCTAACACTTAAGTGGTTAATATGACCCAAGCACTGTATAAGTGCTTTGTACAGATTATTTTATTTAAATTCTCACAAGTACTATTATTCCCACTTTGCAGGTGATGGAACTGAAGCTTCAAGAAGTCAAGAAACTTATTCAAAGTTGTAGCGCCCTCAAGAGGCACAATGTGGTCTCCAACAGGGCAGTCTGACCCAGAGCCCAATTTCTAAGCCGTTAGTAATTAACTCTTACTTGAACAATGTTCCTTATAATGCTGTAACAGAGGGGGCTACAGAGCCCAGAACTGATAGTAAAAACACTGATTATTAGAAAACTCTGTTTTAGAAGTCCTTAGGCCACCCAAGGAGTCACTGGGTGGTATAGCTAATGCACTTGGCTGCTAAGAGAAAGGTTGGAGCTTCGAGTCCACCCAGAAGTGCCTCAGAAAAAAAGACCTGGCAATCCACTTCTGGAAAATCAACCATTGAAACCCTACGGAGCACAGTTCTGCTCCAGGGCTTCAAACAAGTTTATTCCAGTTCAAAACCCTACTGAGAATTTGCATTTCCACCCCAGATATACTGAATCCAAATCTACACTTTAACGGGATTTCCAGGCGGTTCTCATGTACAAAAAACTTCGAGAACAACTGCTCTACTAGTGGTTCTCAGAACTGGTCCCTAACCAGAAGCATTAGCATCACCTGGGAACGTGTTAGAAATGAAAGTTCCAGTTCAAAGTCCTGTTCTGCTCTGACACACATGGGGTCGCCATGAGTTGGAGGAGACTCAAGAGTAACTGGAACTGGTTAAGCCACCTCAGACACTGCAATCTTTGCAGCCATGTTTCTTAATACCTTCCCTCGCTGCCACCATTTCACTTACTTTTAAAACTCTCTTCCCTTCTCTAAGCCCCCAATTTTCTACTTATTTCTATCATAGAGTTTAGCTCTCTTGTTTTCTGGACACTGTCTCAGCCATTTCTGGTGGAGAAGCGAGGAGGAGTACTTGGCCTTAGCATTTAATTAAGTTGAATTTTGCTAAACAAAGAGCCATTTACTAGAGAGAAATTATATCACTTTGTGTGAGCAGAAGCAGCTGTGTTTTAAATAGTAGGGTTTTTTTCCCCTGTTTGATATGCATACTTCATTTTTAAAAAAACTCACAAGTATGGAGAAGCAAGAATATACTCATGCCCTCTGATCCACTTTCTGCATCCTGTGTTTGGCCCAAAGGGTATTGACCACCTTCCCGCTCTACTCCAGCCTCTCTGGTTTGCCCAACTTCTGAGCTAACCCTGACCATGTGGCAGGTGGCCTGAGCAGTGTGAGCAAACCTCAGACCAAACATTTCCTCTAAAAGGATTCATCAGGTCCATGAATCACAGTAGTAGGCTGCCAAGAACCTGCTCCCTAGGTTTTCTCCAGAAGAATTTCCAGCCTGGGTGGGAATTCCACACTGGGGCAGGACAAAGTCATCTCGAGTCCATCTGAGCAGCAGAACGGGTGTGTTCTTGTTCTCTGGGGGCCTGAGTCACCTCCAGCTTCATGGGAACGGGAAGGAGAAAATAGAGGCAGAGAGCCCTTCCTCTGTCCTCTTCTTCCTCCTTATCCTCTTTCTCTACCTTTCTCACTCCTACTCTTTCCCCTGGGAACAAGTGCACATTCCAACAGGGTGGGAAGGCACCTTCCCAAGGATCAGCTGGACCATCCACAATGCAAGCAGGTGGGGGAGGGAAGCTGGAGGATGAAGAGGAAGAGGAAGGAGAGGGAGGAGTCACAAGAGTGTAGCCACTGGTCAGCCGTGGAAGTCACTGATTAGTTCTGGGCCTTGAAGCGGACCCTTTCCATCCTCCCAGAAAGAATTGAAAAGCATGCAAGTGGTGGAATCTCATTCACATCCTCTCATGTTTTTCTCTCCCTTTCTTTCTCCCTGTTTTTCCCCCTCCCTCCTTTCTCCTGTCTTCCTGATTATAAAAGAAATACATGGCAAATGTTTTGTCACATATATTTACCAAACTAAAAAAAAAGAAAGAATACTCACTGAAAAAAAGTTAAAAATGAAAAAAAGATTAAATGAGAAAATAAATATCTTTCCATTCAGAAATACCCACTTTTTACAATTTCGTGTATTCCTTCCAGTTAGTTTTCATATATCTAAATATGTAATTTTAAAATTGCATCATACTAAACATACTGTTTCACAATCTGTTTTTTTTTTTTTCACTTCATAGTAAATTGTGGATCTCTTTCCATGTCAGCCAATATACATTTACATCATTGTCTTAGTCATCTAGTGCTGCTATAACAGAAATACCACAAGTGGATGGCTTTAAAAAGAGAAATTTATTCTCTCACAGTCCAGTGGGCTACAAATCCAAATTCAGGGCATCAGCTCCAGGCGAACGCTTTCTCTGTCGGCTCTGGAGAAAGGTCCGTGTCATCAATCTTCCCTTGGTCTGGGAGCTTCTCTGTGCTGGAGCCTCAGGCCCTAAGGCTGTGCTCTGCTCCCTGCACTGCTTTTTTGGTAGTTTGAGGTTCCCATGTGTCTCTGCTCGCTTCTCTCTTTTATATCTCAAAAGAGATTGGCTTAAGACACTATCCAATCTTGTAGACCTCATCAGTATAATTGCTGCTAATCCATCTTATTACATTATGGTGATAGAGTTCGTAACACATAAGGAAATCACATCAGATTACAAAAAGGTACACAATCATACAATACTGGGAATCATGACCCTGCCAAGTTGACAGATATTTTTGGGGGACACAATTCAATCCATGACAGTCATTATTCCTGATGACAGAGTATTGTAATTTTTTAACTTGTCCCTTCTTGTTGAGCTCAGTGCAATTAGAGTCCTCCGTCCTTCCCCTAGCAAACTGGCATATAGCAATCTTCTCCCCACTGCTGCTACTGGTTCGTACTCCTTCCCCCTGTGTTGAGACTCTTAGGTCTTTTTCCTTTGTCTGCCTCCTGGTTATAAACTCCTTGTGGTGGGACCAGGACCTCCATACACCTGGAATTCCTACATCTCCACACAGCACTGTGGGGGACGCAAACACTGCCCACTGACTGACTAGGACTGACTGACAGCCATCTGGCTAAAGGAGTATTTGCTCTTAAATCACTCCTCTCCTTTCAAGAGTTCTCTTACCTGTGCTTTCTCCTCCCTCCCTCTCTCACACGCATTCTAACATATTCTCTGTCTGATTTTTACTCCCCATCTGTGTTCTCCTTAAGCTTACTTCAGCTACCACACATTCTAGAATTCTTTTTCCTTTCCCTTATTCTCTTAACCTTTTTCTCTTCTCTCTCCCTCATACAATATACACACCCATGTCCCCCACTCCCCGCACCCTTCATATACCACACACATACACACACACTCACTCCTATAACTTGCAATCTATCGCACATAAATTGATGGCCTCTGCAGTTCTCTCTCTCTGTTCTTTGTCTCTCTTCCTCACTGAAAAGAAATCAACCTTTGGAAAATCAGGCTGAGCAGGCCCATGGATGGCTGCCCGTCTGATTGCGATGCAGCTGAGAGGCTGATTCCTCCAGACTCTGCAGCTCATGGACTTCCTCTGTTCCCTCAAGCAGCACTGAATTTGAGCTGAGTAAACAAAAAAAGAACAAGCCATGTATGTTCTCCTGGATCCTCTTGGTGCTAACAGGACAGGAATTTCTAATAAATTGAATGACCCTTTACATGTCAATTAACAACAGAGAGAGAGACTGGAATTCCTGGGTAATTCAAAGAATTAACTGAAAGTTTGGAGATTAGAGTCCACCCAGAGATGCCTTGGAAGAAAGGCCTGGGGATCTACTTCACAAAACTCAGCGTCTGAAAACCCTATGGAGCACAGTTCTACTCTGACACACATGGGGTCTCCATGAGTTGGAATTGACTTGATGGCAACTAGGTTTTTTTTAGAGACAAGACTACAGGCCTGGTTTTGTTGTTAGGTGCCATTGAGTAGGTTCCGACTCATAGCAACTGTCTTAGTCATCTAGTGTTGCTCCAACAGAAATACCACAAGTGGATGGCTTTAAAAAAGAAAAGTTTATTCTCTCACAGATCAGTAGGCTACAAGTCCAAATTCAGGGCATCAGCTCCAGGAGAAGGCTTTCTCCCTCTGTCAGCTCTGGAGGAAGTTCCTTGTAACGCATCAGTCTTCCCTTGGTCTGGGAGCATCTCAGCACAGGAACCTCAGGTCCAAAGGATGCACTCTGCTCCCAGCACTGCTTTCCTGGTGGTGTGAGGTTCCCATGTGTCTCTGCTCGCTTCTTTCTTTTATATCTCAAAAGAGATTGGATTGAGGACTTCAGGCAACATGGCAGTCTAGGTAGAAGCACCACGCCGTCCCTCCACAGCAAAGATCTGAAAAACTAAGCCAAACAGAGAAAACAGCAATCCTGAAATACTAAACATCAAATGAAGAGATAAAGAACTCAGCTAAGCACCAAATGGAGTAAGAAACTGACAGAGAACAAGAGAGTGAGGAGACTTACATGGACAGGTCCCCTATCAGCTAATGCAGCATGGATCCACCATCCTGGACTCCTATCAGAGACCAGAAAATAGGGGGTACAAGAAAGCGGCTTTACAGAGCTTCCAGCAGGAGACAGAACAACTGGTAAACAGCGATATATGCTTTCCCACCTCCCACCCTTCTTCTTCACCCCTACTCGGCCTCCTCTGCTTCCTGCGGCCACAGTCTTTTGGCTGGGAAGTACCGGCTGCTTGGAGTCCACCTGCCCGCACTGGCCAACTCCCTGAGTGCCATTTGTTGGCTGCTGGTGTTGCTTTTTTCCACCTCTTTTGATTTCTTCCTTACCTCTCACCACCTCCCCCTCCTTTTGCTCAAATACCTGGCTATGTGTGCCATCTTTGCTTCTTCCTGAGGGGCTGTGGAGATCTGTTCGAGTGTGGAACTGCTTCCCGGTCTGTGCTGTCATGCTGGTGGGATCCTGGGGATTTTTGTTTGTTTGTTTGTTCTCAATTGTTTGTTTGTTTTATCTTTTCTAGAGTTGGGAGCCTGTTCTGGCCGGGCTGTGCTGTGCAGCTTGGGACCTACCCCCTCAGCTTGCACAGATGCGCAATCAGAGAGCATTTTTTCTTCATGGTTTTTTTTTTTTTTT
>NW_004443963.1:8879788-8920047 GCF_000243295.1 Trichechus manatus latirostris | reverse complement strand
CACCTTAGTCTTCAAGGTGACATCTTTGCTTTTCAACACTTTAAAGAGGTCTTTTGCAGCAGATTTGCCCAATGCAATGTGTCTTTTGATTTCTTGACTGCTGCTTCCTTGGGCCTGGTTAGGAAGGGTATTTTCAGGGGCGTCAGGAAGGCCTGGGAAATGACCAGCAGTTATTTTGGGGTGCTTCTATCAGTTTTCAGATGGGCATTACTTTGCTTTATCTGGATGGAAGGATTTGCCTAGGTTTTATTTCCCCTCACCTGTAATGATTTTCTAATAAAACTTTAGAACTGCCAGATCTTTCTCAGCTGTGTTGTTCATCTCTTTACCATGACCCTCTACAAGGAAAATAGCAAAGGAAGGGACTTTTTTCCAGGTGGTGGGTAGAAGAGGGGGAAAATAGAGTGTAAGGGGGTGCAAGGTGGAGAGGGGGGCTTATTTCCCTGTGGTGTGGTGGAACCAGGACATTCAGGTTCAAGTTCCACCTCTGCAGTGACGCTTGTCCAGAGTCACTAACTACTTGAGTAACGCTGGACAAGTCACTCACTTTAAATCTCAATTTCTCCATCTTAAAATCTGAAAGAAAGTCTTTTCTAGCTCCAAATTTCTATGCAAATAGTGGCTTTGCTCTATGTATCAGAGAGAAGAAATAGAAAGAAAAGAATTTGCAGAATGCAAGAGACAACATCTATTTCTCAGCCAGACACAGAATAAATGGCAAAAGGCAGTCTGGCCGCTAGTGGGTAAATGCTGATACAAATAAAACTCAGAAAGAATAGAAGTATTCCTGGGAGGGCTTGTAACCATTCCTCAGAAACTGTTTCCTCTTTTTTCTTTTAAGTAGTGTAACCTCTTCTCACCACCCAAAAACACGTATTGAATTTTAGCGGAACACATGACCACCCAGCCAGAGCCAAAATTTCCCAGAACTCCTTGCAATTAGGTGTGTGCAGTGTGATTGATTACTTTTGTAAGAGAGAGAGAGTTGCTCATTGAGTCGATTCCAACACATGTGACCCCAAGTGTATCAGTAGAACCACTTTCTACTGGCTGATTTTTCAGAAGTAGATTGCTGGGCCTTTCTTCCAAGTCCCCTCTGGGTGGATTCAAATTGCCAACCTTTCAGTTAGCAGCCAAGCGAGTTAACCATTTACACCATTCAGGGACTCAGGGACTTCCTCTAAGAATTTAGGAAATAACTAGTAATATCAGGAGAAAAAGTTAGAAAAAGCAATGTAATTACATCGAAAGAACGCAGGCTAAGGAGCCTGATGGATCAGGATTTGAATCCTGCCTCTGTTGCTTACCAGCTCTCTGACCTTGAACAGATCAGTTACCCTGAGTCTGTTTCCCCATCTGTAAAATGGGAAAATACCATCTCATTTAGGATGATTCTAAAGACTAAAGGTCAAAATGGTAAAATGCCTGGGTGTTCAGTAAATGGTAGCTGCGGTTATTATTCAAAAGACATTGTTGTAAGAGCCAATTCCAGGAAGACTTGGGTGGTGGAAATCTAAGCAGGGGAGGAATTTTTATTATTTTTGTTTGTGGGGCAATAGCTCTCAGCTTCAGAGCGGTCAGGGTTCCCGAGTGTGGCCTAATGTGAGAGAGAACGCAGTTAGCAGAGTGATGAAAAGCCCAAAGGAAACTGAAAAAGGAAATACCTTAACATAAAGGAGAGACTTTTGTGGGTCTGGGATCAGGAGACATTTCTTCCTGGTCCTAGAATCAAGAAGAATATGCCTAGTGGGCACTGTAAATTGTGTAGCTGATCAGGTCTCCCTCTTGGCCTTGACTGCTGGAAAGCTCAACGCCCAATTTGTGGCTTTACACCAAGCAACGTAGAGACTGGTAAGACTACAGGCACTTTTGTATTTGCCTCACTCTCGACCTCATTTTACAGCACTTCCTTGCTTGTTTTTTCTCTTTCTCACTTCTTGTAATTCTCATTCTCTTATGATATTTTATGAAACCTCATAAGATTCCTAAACTTTTTCTTGAAACAAACGTAGGATGAATGAATTAATGACTAGAATCTTAGAGTAGGAAAGGATCTTAGAAGCCGTGTATATCAATTTGGGATTTTCTTCTACAACACCCTTAACAGATGGTCAGACCATTTGTCTAATCTTGGTATTTACAGTGTTAGAAGCTCACCACCTGATAGGATAGTCCATTCCAGGTTTGCCATTAGAATATTCTTCCTTATAGATATCTGCTTCCTTGCAGAAAGTGATATTAATATTTATAGTAAGAGGAGGCAGTATTTTTAATAAGAAAAAAACGACAGAAGGAAAAGAAGGGTATAAGAGCAAAATGGAATGATGTTAGTTCTTACTCTCAGTGAACCCATATTAGCTCCAAGTATCTGGCATAGCAGTTAAGAGCTACGGCTGCTAACCAAAAAGTCGGCAGTTCGAATCCACCAGGCGCCCCTTGGAAACTCTATGGGGCAGTTCTACTCTGTCCTATAGGGTGGCTAGGTTGCTATGAGTCGGAATCGACTCAGCAGCAATGGGTTTGGTTTTTTGGTTTATCTCTATGTATTTTCTAAATACTCACAAACCATCTATGTTTAAGATTTACCAGTGCTCAACTCAAGATTTATCCAGTGTTGTTTTGTAAATACAAAATGATGAGTACCTCATGAAAAGACAGCCCAAAAATGGGAGAAAATATTTGAAAATCACATATCTGATAAGAAACTTGTATCTAGAATATACAAAGAACTCCTACTACTTAATAATGAAAGGATCTGAATAGATTTTCTCCAAAAAATATATACAAATAGCAATAAGCTCATGAAAAGATGCTCAACATCATTAGTCATCAGGGAAATGCAAATCAAAGCTACAATGAGATACCACTTCACAACCACTAGGATGGCTATCATCAAAAAGATAAATAACTTAAACCTTAAACCAAAAATATCCCCTGAGGTCTTCTTAAAACCAAACAATAGTTCAACTTAACTGATAAAGAATGTCTGCCTCGAGCATTGTGCTCTTTTAAGAACTATCTATATGGGATCAAATTGACAACTGCAATTTGAAAGATTAGATAGGTGTCATGGTTTGAATTATGTCCCCCCAAAAATGTGTGTATCAGTTTGGCTGGGCCCTGATTCCTGGTACTGTGTGATTTTCCTGTATGTTGTAAACCTGCCTTTATGATGTTAACGAGGGAGGATGGGTGGCAGTTGTGTTAGTAAGGCAGGACCTGATCTACAAGACTGGATTGTGTCCTGAGGCAATGTCTTGAGATATAAAAGACAGAAGTGAGCAGTGAGACAGGGGGACCTCATACCATCAAGAAAGCAGAGCTGGGAGCAGAGTGCATCCTTTGGACCGGGGTCCCTGTGCAGAGAAGCTCGTAGTCCGGGGGAACACTGAAGAGAAGAAGGCCAACAGAGAGAAAAAGGCTTTCCCTGGAGCTGATGCCCTGAATTTGGATTTTTAGCCTACTTTGACTATGAGGAAATAAACTTCTCTTCATTAAAACCATCCACTTGTGGTATTTCTGTTGTAGCCGCACTAGATGCTTAAGGCAGTAGGAAACTTAGAGGGAAGTAAGTTTATGTTAATGGGGGAGGAACAATTTGGAAAAGGGGAGTGAAAAAGGTTGCACAACTTGAATAATGTAATCAACGTCACTCAATTGTACATGTAGATATTGTTGAATTGGTGTATGTTCTGCAATGCATATTTTCAACAACAAAAAATAAAATATATTATAAAAAAGATAATAATAAGTGATGGTAAGGATGCAGAAAAATTAGAACCTTCATACAGTTCTGGTGAGATAGTAAAATGGTGCAGCCATTTTGAGAAACAATCTAGTAGTTCCTTAAATGGTTAAGCATAGAGTTACCATTTGACTCAGCAATTCCACTTCTACGTATATACCCAAAAGAAATGAAAACATATGTCCACATAAAACTCATACACAAATGTTCACAGCAGCATTATTCATGATACTCAAAAAGTAGAAACAACCTAAATGGTCATCGACTAATGAATGGATAAACAAAATGTGGTATATCCATATAATGGAGTATTATATGGCAATAAAAAGGAATGAAGTACATACTGATACATGCTACAACGTGGATGAATCTTGAAACGTTACGCTAAGTGAAACAAGTCAGTCACAAAAGACCACATAATGAATATATGATTCCATTCATATGAAATGGCCACAAATGTTTATAAAGACAAAAAGTAGATTAGTGGTTTCCTCAAGCTGGAGGGTGTGGGGGAAAATGGGAAATGACTGCTAATGGGGTTTCTTTTTGGGGTGATGAAAATGTTCTAAAATTGATTGTGGTGATGGATGCACAACTCTGGATATATTTTAAAAAACATGGAATTGTAGACTTTGAATAGGTGAAGTGTATAGTATTGTATGGAATTATATTCAATTATTTAAAAAATGAGGTGTAGATAGAAATGGATGGTGCCTGGCTATCGTTACTGAACGTTTTGATCAAGGACCTAACAGCTGGGTCTTGATCAAAAGGAGGAAAAATGTGGAACAGAACTTCAGACTGGTTTCCATATGAGTTTAAAGTGCTGTTCCACACTTTTCCTACTGGATACATGGAGATTGGGGGAACCCCCAACACTAATGCCCAGAAATAATCTTTAAACCTTGAACCAAAACTATTCCATGAAGCCATCATTAAACTAAAGTTTAGCCCAATTAATTAAAAATGTTTGCCTTGAGCATAGCACTCTTATAAAGAATTATCTGTCTGAGCTTAATCTGACAACGGTTAATCTAAAGCACAGGTGAAAACTTCAAGGGGCAGAGAGCCTGAATTAATGGTGATGAAACAATATGGGTAGAGACAGTGAGAACAGTGACACAATGTGAAGTGTGTAACTAATGTTATTGCACTGTTCATGTAGAAATTGTGAATGGGTGTATGTTTGGTTGTGTGCATTGCCTCCAAAAATAAATAAAAAATTTTAAAAATGAGATGTAGGTGTTGAATCAATCATTGTTATTGGTTTCAAACAACAGAATCTATGGTTGATAGCTTAAGCAGAAAAGGGAATTTATTAAGGCTATTAGGAATTTCACAGAATATACAGGGTATCAGTCCCCAGGCCACACTTTGGGGCCTCCTCCGGTGCAGCCACCACTCACCACAGACTCTTCAGCTTCCACTGAAGAGACCTGGAACTGATGTCAGTTCTCCTGCACTGCTACTTGGCAAGATCGGGGCACCTTTGTCACCAGAGTTTATCCAAAGCTTTCTCATGATGCTCTCTTCTGAATAGAAATCTAGAGGGAAGCCATCTGATTGACTGAGTCAAGGTCACATGTTTACATCTAAGCTGCAGAGGAAGCTGGGAAAATGAGTTCTGGCTTCTGTCATATAGAGGTAGGTGGCATAATGTGAGAAACAATTCAGTCAAAGGAAAGGTTTTTGGGTTTTTTTTTTTTTTTCTTTAAATCCTTTCTCCTGCTTTCCATTAGATAGGTTGCTTTTCTTTTGCTGGTTTAAAAGTTATATGTTCTATCTTTGTCCTTACGATGGTTGCCATTAACTTAAGACCCATTTGTCGGTTTCTTTATACATGGTGTGCTGCAGACACCTTGTGCATACCTCTTCTCTACTCCGCGTTCAGATGCTTCACTTTAGTAATTTGAAATATGTCATAGTGGGCATATTTACACCATGGAAATTGGTAAATACTACAGATCAGGGCTTTTTATCCTTAGAGAACTAGATTTTAAACATTTACCAGCACACCACTGTCTTTATCCCTACTGAGATCTAAATTGTTGCATCTTGAACGTAAGGACTGTGGCAACTATTTTTGTTTGTGCTCAGACTTTAAGTATTGCAAGACAGTAATACATGCATTGCATTTCTATAGAAAAAATTTACATTCGTGGACTGTTCAGACATATAATATCATCTCATCCTATTCTCAAGTAAGCACCTTGAAGTAGTAATTAAAGATTTCAATTAAACCTACAAAGTGATAAGATTTTTACCTATAAATTAGAATGGATTTATTTAATGATATTACCCAGTCTAAAAAAATTTGTGGAGAAACTGGCAGTGTCATACTGCTGATGGGAGCATAAATTGGTATAATTTTTCAGGAGGGCAACTTAGCTCTATGTATCAAAAGTATTAAAAATGCATGCACAAGCAGAACTTCTGGCTAAGGCAGAAAGAAGAGGTTGGCAAATTTTCTTCCCCCAAAACAACTATAAAGCTGAGTAAACGTATTTAAAAGTGATCATATTAGGGCTCTGGAAATTTATCAAGGCAAACAAAAAATTTGAAAAGTATTTATTCATGAAAAACTGCTGAACTTTGGGTAAAAACCGTAGGAGTCTATGGCGTGCTTGCCTAGAGCTACTCCCATTCTTCCATCCGGCTCAGTTAGCACAGTGGTGCTGTCAGGGTAGGGCAGTCTGTGAAAATCAGTAGCTTTACTGCAAGAAGGAACTGACTTGATTTGGGGTAGAAGGAGGAAAACCCACGCTTAGCAATATTATCAAAGTACCAAACTCGATAGGAAACAAATATGGAAAACACACAGTTCTAGTTTGAAGTCACATTCCTGGTTGGTGCTAGTGTCAGAACAGGAGACTAGCCATAAATTTAACAAGAAGATCCTGGGAAAGAGAGAACCATAGAGGGCTAGGTAAGCTCTTGACACATTCCTGGCTGACTGGGAGCCTGCCTGCATTAATCTATAGATCTAGGAAGCTTAACAAACTCCAAGTAGTATAAAACAAAGAGATACTCACCAAACCCATAATAGTCAAACTACTGAATGCTTAAGACAAAGAGAAAATTTTGAAGGTATCAAGAGAAACCTGAGCAGAGGAACACCAATACAATTAATGGTTGACTTCTCATCAGAAACAATGGAGGGCAGAGGCAGTGGAAAGACATTTTCAAAGTGATGAAGGAAAAAAAAAAAAAACAATCGAACAAGAATTCTCAAAGCTATCCTTCAAAAATGGGGGCAAAATAAAGCTATTCATAGATAAACGAATATTGAGGCAATGTGTTGCCAGGAGACCTGTCTTATAGGAGATATTAAACAATGTCCTACAAGTTGAAAGGAAATGACACCAGACGCTAACTTGAATTCACAGATAGAAGTAAATGGTAAACCTGTGAATAAATATAAAAGACAGTATAAACATTTTTGCCTCTTAATTTCTTCAAAAAACATAAGACTGTCTACGGCGATAATCGTAACACTATATTATTATTGTGTTTATAGCATGTATAGAATATCTGTATTTACATATTTCATATAAATCAAACAATATGTACTCTTGTTTTGGGCTACTTTCATTTAATCATAATGTTTCTGAAGTTCATTCATCTACTAGGAAGTGTATATGTATATATGCATGTATATATGAAAATATATTTATTAATAACAAAAATGTTCAAAAATACTGTTAAGTAAAAAAAAATAAGGTTATATAATGGTATCAGGATGATTTCATTAAAAAAATAAACACACACACACATAAAAATAAGTCTGGAAGGCTATACCAAAATTACATCTGGATGATGGGATTATGAGTGATTTTTCTAGTTCTTATTTCTCCATGGTTACCTGCGTTTATAATGTCTATACAATATGAATATTTATGAAATACAAAAAGATTAACATTTAAAGTTCCATGAGGTATGCATGGCAGATCAATACAGCAAGCAAGTGCAGTAGTTTGCCCATTTGGATATCCTGATTTTTCACATCGACAAGTGAACTTATGCATAAAAATCTCCTCCATTATTCCATACTCTTGAATAATTGCACTTTATACTTGTTGTATAAAATTTTATGTCTTAAAATGTGCTTTCATGCCATGCTGAGCCCCATAATTCCTCCAGTCCTTACAATAACCCCAGGAACAGAGAGGATATTTTATCTATAAAATTTTATAGATAGACAGATAGACAGACAGACAGATAGATAGATGGATAGATAGACACAGAGCCCTGGTGGTGGTGTGGTTAAAGTGCACGGCTGCTAACCAAAAGGTCGGCAGTTTGAACCCACCAGTTGCTCTTCAGGAGAAAGATGGGGCAACCTACTTCTGTAAAGATTTACAGCCTTGGAAACTCTATGGGTAGGGCTACTCTAAACTACAGGGTGGCTATGAGTTGGAATCAACTCAAAGGCAGTGGGTTTGGTTTGGTTGATACATATATATTCACATATATATACGTATATATCCCTCATGCGTCTGTCAGTTTGTTGTACTGTGGGGGCTGGCATGTTGCTGTGATGCTGGAAACTATGCCACCAACCGATATTCAAATAGCAGCAGGGTCACCCATAGCAGACAAGTTTCAGCTGAGCTTCCAGACTAAGACATAAGGAAGAAGGACTTCAGAAAAGAATTAGCCAGTGAAAGCCTTATGAATAGCAATGGAACATTGCCTGATATAGTACTGGAAGATGAGCCCCCCAGGTTGGAAGACACTAAAAAGACAACTTTTAGTAGGGTCGACCTTAATGATGTGGATGGAGTTAAGTTTTTGGGATCTTCATTTGCTGATGTGGCACAACTCAAAATGAGAAGAAACAACTGCAAACATCCATTAATAATTGGAATGTGGAAAGTACAAAGTATGAATCTAGGAAAATTAGAAATCGTCAAAAATGAAATGGAACACATAAACATAGATATCCTAGGCATTAGTGAGCTGAAATGGACTGGTATTGGCCATTTTGAATCAGACAGTCATATGGTCTACTATGCCGGGAATGGCAACTTGAAGAGCAATGGCATTGCATTCATCGTCAAAAAGAGCATTTCAAGATCTATCCTGAAGTACAACGCTGTCAGTGATAGGATAATGTACGTACGCCTACAAGGAAGACCAGTTGATACAATTATTCAAATTTATGCACCACATGCTAAGGCCAAAGATGAATAAATTGAAGATTTTTACCAACTTCTGCAGTCTGAAATTGATTGAACGTGCAATCAGGATGCAGTGATAATTACAGGTGATTGGAATGTAAGAGTTGGAAACAAAGAAGAAGGATCGGTAGTTGGAAAATATGGTGTTGGTGATAGAAATGATGCCTGAGATCGAATGATAGAATTTTGCAAGACCAACAACTTCTTCATTGCAAATACCTTTCTTCACCAACATAAATGGTGACTATATACATGGACCTTGCTGGATGGAATACACAGGAATCAAATCAACTACATCTGTGGAAAGAGAAGATGGAAAAGCTTAATATCGTCAATCAGAACAAGGCCAGGGGCTGACTGTGGAATAGATCATCAATTGCTCATATGCAAGTTCAGGCTGAAACTGAAGAAAATTAGAACAAGTCCACAAGAGCCAAAGTACGACCTTGAGTATACTCCATCTGAATTTAGAGACCATTTCAAGAATAGCTTTGATGCATTGAACAATAATGACTGAAGACCAGACAAGTTGTGGAAAGACATCAAGGACGTCATACATGAAGAAAGCAAGAGGTCATTACAAAGACAGGAAAGAAAGAAAAGGCCAAAATGGATGTCAGACGAGACTCTGAAACTTGCTTTTGAGCAAAGAGCAGCTAAAGCCAAACGAAGAAATGAAGAAGTTAAAGAGCTGAACAGAAGATTTCAAAGGGCAGCTTGAGAAGACAAAGTAAGGTATTATAATGACATGTGCAGAGACCCGGAGATAGAAAACCAAAAGGGAAGAACACGCTCAGTATTTCTCAAGCTGAAAGAATTGAAGAAAATATTCAAGCATCCAGTTGCAATAGTAAAGGATTCTACTGGGAAAATATTAAACGATTCAGAAAGCATTAAAAGAAGATGGAAAGAATACACAGAGTCACTATACCAAAAAGAATTGGTCGATGTTCAACCATTTCAGAAGGTAGCATATGATCAGGAACAGATGGTACTGAAGGAAGAAGTCCAAGCTGCACTGAAGGCATTTGCGAAAAACAAGCCTCCAAGAATTGATGAAATATCAATTGAGATGTTTCAACAAACGGATGCAACACTGGAAGTGCTCACTCGTCTATGCCAAGAAATTTGGAAGACAGCTACCTGGCCAACCTACTGGAAAAGATCCTTATTTATGCCTATTCCCAAGAAAGGTGATCCAACCTAATGCAGATATTATCGAACAATATCATTAATATCACACCCAAGTAAAATTTTGCTGAAGATCATTCAAAAGCGGCTGCAGCAGTATATCAACAGGGAACTGCCAGAAATTCAAGCCAGATTCAGAAGAGGACATGGAACCAGGGATATCATTACTGATGTCAGATGGATCCTGGCTGAAAGAAGAGAATACCAGAAAGATGTTTACCTGTGTTTTATTGAATATGCCAAGGCATTTGACTGCGTGGATTGTAACAAATTATGGACAACACTGCAAAGAATGGGAATTCCAAAACACTTAATTGTGCTCATGAGGAATCTGTACATAGATCAAAAGGCAGTCATTCAAACAGAACAAGGGGATACTACATGGTTTAAAGTCAGGAAAGGTATGCACCAGGGTTGTATGCTTTCACTATACCTATTCAATTTATATGCTGAGCAAATAATCTGAGAAGCTGGACTCCATGAAGAAGAACAGGGCATCGAGATTGGAGGAAGACTCATTACAACCTGCGTTATGCTGATGACACAACCTTGCTTGCTGAAAGTGAAGAGGACTTGAAGCACTCACTGATGAACGTCAAAGACCACAGCCTTCAGTACAGATTACACCTCAACATAAAGAAAACAAAAATCCTCACGACTGTATCAGTAAGCAACATCATGATAAACGGAGAAAAGATTGAAGTTGTCAAGGATTTCATTTTCCTTGGATCCACAATCAACACCCATGGAAGCAGCAGTCAAGAAATCAAAAGATGCATTGCATTAGGCAAATCTGCTGCAAAAAAAAAAAAAAACCTCTTTAAAGTGTTGAAAATCAAAGATGTTACCTTGAAGACTAAGGTGTGCCTTACCCAAGCCATGGTGTTTTCAATCGCCTCATATGAGGTGAAAGCCGGACAATGAATAAGGAAGACCGAAGAAGAGTTGATGCCTTTGAATTGTGGTGTTGGTGAAGAATACTGAATATATTCAAGAACGAACACATCTGTCTTGGAAGAAGTACAACCAGAATGCTCCTTAGAAGCAAGGATGGTGAGACTTCATCTCACATTCTTTGGACACGTTATCAGGAGGGATCAGTCCCTGGAGAAGGACATCATGCTTGGTAAAGTATAGGGTCAGCAAAAAAGAGGAAGACCCTCAACAAGATGGACTGACATAGTCGCTGCAACAATAGGCTTGAACCTGGCACAAGACCAGGTAGTGTTTGTCCTGTTGTACATAGGGTCGCTATGAGTCAGAACTGACTCAACGGCACCTAACAATAACATACATATATATACTGTTGTTGTTTTAGGTACCAGCGAGTTGAATCTGACTCATAGTGACCCAACAAACATCTTTCTGGTATTCTCTACTTCAGCCGAGAGCCATCTGACATCAGCAATGATATGCCTCATTCCACATCCTCTCCTGAATCCGGCTTGAATTTCTGGCAGTTCCCTGTCAAAGTACTGCTCCAACTGCTTTTGAATTATCTTCAGTATAATTTTACTTGCATGTCATATGAATAATATGGTTCAATATTTTCTGCATTCCATTGGATCACCTTTCTTGGGCTGGGCACATGTGGATCTCTTCCAGTCAGTTGGCCAGTAGCTGTCTTCCACATTTCTTGTCACAGACGAGTGAGTGCTTCCAGGGTTGCATCCATTTGTTGAAACATCTCCATTGGTATTCCATCAATTCCTGAGGCCTTGTTCCTTGCCAATGCCTTCAGTGCAGCTTGGACTTCTCCCTTCAGTACCATCAGTGCTTGATCATATGCTACCTTGTGAAACGGTTGAATATTGACCAATTCTTTTTGGTACAGTGACTCTGTGTGTTCCTTCCATCCTCTTTTGATGCTTCCTGCATCTTTCAATTTTTTGCCTGTAGAATCCTTCAATATTATATATACATGAGTAATTAGTATGTATTAGTATTTATATGATATATCATAAATATTATACATACATTAGTAATTTGTATATATTTGTAGTTATTAAATATTATATATACATTAGTAATTAGTGTATATTAGTTGTTATGCAAAATGATATATTACATTATATTATATTACATTACATTACATTACATTGTATTATATTATATGTGTGTCTATTCTTTATTTAGTCTTCATAAAAAACTATGCGGTAGCTATCCCTCTTGTACTCTGTTGTATTGTACAATTGTACCCTATTCCTCTGTTGTATAGGTTGGGAAAAAAACTGAATCGCAGGTTAAGAGGCTGGCAAAATTACACTATTATCCCCATTTTAGAGATTGAAAAACAAGAATTGAGCTTTAGAAAAGTTTAGGCATTGCAAAGTTACACAGCTAGGAAGAGGCAGAACCAGAACTTAAACTTTGCATGGGAATTAATTATTATCTGCAAAGTCCTATCCAGAATCTTCTGTATTGTGTGAATGTTGACCTTCTATGGAAGTGGGAAAATAATAGCTGTTGGCACGAATGGATTTATTTCAGTGCTGGTAGCAAGTAACAAAAGTTAAAAGATATGATGGATCACTTCCAACGGTTTGTCTTGTAGGTGCTTGGCCTACTTTCTCTGTCCATGAAGTTTGGTTCTTTAAAAAGATAATCTTCTTTTTTCAGATTTAGACCTTAATTTGAATTTGGGTAAGTACAAGCCACAATGTTCCGCTCAGGTACAGGGCTTAATACGAATTGATCAACTCTGTCTGTTGCTGGATTTAAAGCAAAAGCTTTAAACACAGCAAAAATAAAAAGCATAAAGCTCTCCTTTTGGAACACAAGTGTTCCAGACATTGACGTATATGCTTGAGTGTTTTCAACATCTCACAATGCCTTTTAGGAACCAGATACCATTGATGTAAGGAGCCCTGGTGGCACAGTAGTTAAGTGCTCGGAGGCTACCAAAAGATGCGCAGTTTGAACCTACCAGCTGCTCTGCAGGAGAAAGATGTAGCAGTCTGCTTCCATAAAGATTGCATAGACTTGGAAACCCTATGGGGCAGTTGCATTCTGTCCTATAGGGTCTCTGTGAGTTGGAATCAACTTGATAGCAATTGGTTGAGTTTACCATGGATATATGTGTATGCATTGTGAGCAGCCAGGGGACATTTACAACAGTTCATAGTTACTAATGAACCCAAGGTTGTTTTTATGAATCCAATGTTTAATGAATCCGCCTGCCAAACCCAGAGCACTCAACAGTAATATCTACTTTTATTGAGTATTTACTCTATTTCAGGCATTAGGCTTAGTGCATTGTATGCACCAAGGATTTATGAACTCTCCTTCCAGCAAGCTTATGAGGAGGGTGCCATTTTCATCCTCTTCTTACAGATGAAGAAACTGAGACTTTGAGAGATTAAATAACTTTCACAAGGTCCACGGCTCTCACCTGGCAGAGACAGAATTCAAACTTGGGTCTGTTGGACTCCTAAGTCCAGACTACTATATGCTGCCCTCTCTGAGAATGGTGGTCATAGATATCCCTGACTTTTTTGAAAGTGTAACTATGTCAACTAGATGTATTCTGCAAATGTTCCCAAAGATCTCTAAAATAGTAGGAAATAATGTATTTGGTATATAATACCAATTTCAACTAAAGTCTCTAAGCAGGAAGGCGGTATCTACTTGCTAAAGTCGAAAGAATTAACTGGCTGGTGAAGATCAGAACCACAGATATTTAAAGCCCTTTAATTCATTCTGAGGTGTGACTGACCCAAGACACGGTGTTTTCAATCACCTCATATGCATGCAAAAGCTGGACAATGAGTAAGGAAGACTGAAGAAGAATTGACGTCTTTGAATTACGGTATCGGTGAAGAATATTGAATATACCATGGAATACCATGGACTGCCAAAAGAATAAACAAATTTGTTTTGGAAGAAGTACAGCCAGAATGTTCATTAGAAGCAAAGATGGCAAGACTTCGTCTTACATATTTTGGACATGTTATCAGGAGGGATCAGTCCCTGGAGAAGGACGTTGAACTTGGTAAAGTAGAGGGTCAGCAAAAAAGAGGAAAGACCCTCAATGAGATGGATTGACACAGTGGCTGCAACAATGGACTCAAGCATAACAATGATTGTGAGGATGGCACAGGACCAGGCAGTGTTTCGTTCTGTTGTACGTAGGATTGCTATGAGTCCAAACAGACTACAGGGCACCTAACAACAACAACAATTCATTCAACTCAGATTTCCAGATGGCTATGGGGGTGCCAGAAATCCCTGGGTGATGCAAATGGTTAACCTGCAGCTGCTAACCAAAAAGTTGGAGGTTTGAATCCAAGAGGCAACTCAGAAGAAAGGCCTGGCAACCTACTTTTGAAAAATCAGCCATTGGAAACCCTATGGAGCACAGCTCTACTCTGACACACATGGGGTTGCCATGAGTCAGAATCAACTCAACAGCAACTGTGTTTTTGATTTTGTTTTTGTTTGTATGGGGCTGCCAGACCTGTTACTATGCCCTAGGGATGTGGATTTAACTGGACACGGTCCTGACCTCAAGGGGCTCATTGTTTAAGAGCAGATGGGTGTGTAGAAAACTAACCATGATACAATATAGATGATGCTATGGTGACAGCAAAGTGATGTTCGACATTTTTAACCTCTGATATGATGTGGGCACTCACCAACCAAGCAGAGTGGACCTTAGCTATAAACTACTAGTATGACCATGAATTCATCCAGCCAATGTCAGCTTTGAAGAGTGATTCCTGGGAGAGAGGGAAAGCTTTGAAGCGAGGTGGTTATTTGATGATTCAAACTGAGAGATGAGTTGGAGTCCACTAGTCAGAAAAGAGCCAAAAGGGCACTCTAGGAAAGAACAGGATGAGCCAAGGAAAAACAAGGACTCGAGAAGGAGCGTGATAAATGGGCCAGTAGACTGGGAAGTGGATGCTTAACGGGAACAGTAGGACATCAACTGGGAAAGGCAGATCAGAGCAACATTCTGAAGGACTTCGAATATCACAGGACAAAATTTATCTTTCCTTTCTATTGTTGGCAGTTTGGAGACTTTGTAGTATTTTTGAGCAGGAAAGGATACAATTAGAAACTAGTAAGAATCATTACACATTTTCCAGTCCATCCTCCTTAAAAATGTAGGTGTCCATCCCTGAGAATTGGTCACCCAACCTTTCCATGAATACTTTCAAGAACAAGCAGTTCATTCTTCTTAAAGTAGTCTAATTTTTTGCTAGGGAAAATATTTTCTCAAATGCCTTGGTCGGGGAGATATATTTTCTTTAGGAAATTTCCTGAATGAAAGAATGGACTTCCATGTATTAGCTCTTTGGAATGACATAGAGGATAATTCCCTGTTTTACAAGCTGAGATTTCAAAAATTTGAAGTTTGCTAAATGCCCTTAAAAATCCCCTCCATGTCCAGATTCACGGTCCTATCCACCATCCTGATGTGTCTCCTTCTGAATGTTATTGTTGATGCTGTGTGCCGTCACATCAGTTCTGACTCATAGCGATCCCATGTGACAGAGTAGAACTGCCCCCATAGGGTTTCCTAGGCTATAATCTTTACAGGGGATCCCTGGTGGTTTACGGGAGCAGATTGCTAGATCTTTTCTCCCACTGAGACCGTCTGGGTGGGTTCGAACCACCAACTTTTCAGTTAGCAGCTGAGCACTTAACCATTGCACCGCCAGGCCTCCTTTCTCCTTCTGAATACAGTGCTTTAAATTAGAGATAGCCCTTTAATAACCAAGGTCTAGCCAGCACATGGGATGACTCCTGTTTTTGATCTGAACACTTTCTTACAGCCTCAGTTTGGGTTCATCACTATTTTTAAGTTTTTTTTTTTTTTTTTTGCTTATTGTAAACGTAATAAAATGTTCATTGTAAAACAGAATGTCAAACAATACAATAAGTATAAAGTAAAAACTATATTCCCTTCTTCCTCCCAGTTCTTATGCACAAAGATAATTACCATAAACAATTTTGAGTGTCCTTCCAGACTTTTCTCTGTACATATTCTGACACAATGTGATTGTACCATTATTAAAATTTAATTAGGTTTTTAACATCTGTTGGCCACTGTCTCTGTAGGCTCATACAGAAATTGCAAGCAGTCAAGCCTCCTCCCCTGCCTCACATCCTCAAGTTATTAGAGATTCTTACTGGTTCTGTAGCTAGAAGCAGCACTTTATTATCACTTTTTGTTGGGTTTTATTATGTTGGTTTGGGCCCATTGTCCCACCCTTTAGTGGTCTCTCTGAATCCTGAAGGTGTTGAATCCTGAAGGTATTGACTATTTCTCTTTGCTTCATATCACCCACAGATTTAATAAGTGAGTTCAATAGGAGAGGCCCAAGGACAGCCCTGTTGGCCCAACCCTGCTTAAAATCCTGCAGTGGGGCTGAGCTTCTATCAAGTTACAAAGTTATGATTTGTTGGTCTTTGCGGTCCCGCTCTAATCTAAAAGTCTTTGAAACCCGGGGAGGTATGACGTGGCCTGCTAAGCCTCCTAATAAAACCAGTTGCTGTTGAGTTGATTCCAACTCATGGAGACCCGATGTGGATCAGAGCAGAACTGTGCTCCTTATGGTTTTCAATGGCTGATTTTCTTTTTTTTTTTTTAATTAGATCGTCAGGACTTTCTTCCAAGGTACCTCTGGGTGGACTCAAACCTCCATAACATCTGAGCATGTTAACCATTTGCACCAGCCAGGACTCCTTCCAGCAGTAGGTAAGGCTTTACAACTTGGGAAAATTGCAGAAGATGGAGGCAATTATCCTGAGAACCCAATCAAAGGCAAAGCAAACCGCTTTGATTAAATTAGCCAGGCTTTTGGTTTTTAAAGATGGGACACAGTAAGATCGACTTGATGGGAAAATATTTGCAGCAATTCTAAAAAGAGGGACCTAGTTTGGTGCTGTGCCCAAGTTTCAAGTGCTGGATACATTTTTTTTTTCCTGGAGGGGGAGTTTGATCTTTAAAAAATCAAACCCACGAGTTGTAATAACTGTGGCTCTAGCTTCCAAAAAGTTCAACTACAAGTCAGTAACTTCTGAAGGTGACTTAATTGCTTGGCGGGGCAATTCTTTCGGATGGGAATCTTAGCCTAACCAGCCTTGTAAGGCTTTTCTTGAAATGGAATTTAATGCTGCCTCAAAAGCTTGTCCTCATTTAACCCCAGAGAAAAAAGAGAGCCCTGCAAAACAGAGCAAGGAAAATCCTGAAGTGTAATTAATATATGAGTACATTTTAATTATTTGGCTGAAATATACTATGCGAATAATTTTCACTTTTAAACCATTAATTTTTTCTGCTTCCAGTGTAAAGGATTTAAACAGTTTCCAATTTTGTTCTTAAGGATGTATCTTCAGGGTTCTCTTATGACCAGAAACCATCATTCTTCCTCTTTATATCACTTCTCACAACGGGTAATATCACAGCACCCACTTCTGGTTGGTTTTAGAAAAAGGAAGTACAGAAGATTTCTAGGAAGCGGGGAGTCCAGTGCACAAGAAGTCACCGAGATGACTAGCATTAAGTGAAGCTACTAGAAAAGAAGGTGTCTGAGCAGCGTTTGGCAAAAGCAAGGATTCTAGAACCACGCTGCTGAGTTTAAATTACCACATACCAGCTGCATGACCTTAGGTAAGTTACTTAACCTCTGGGTGCTTGCTTTCTCATCTATAAATTGGGGATAATAATAATAATAATACCATGGGGCTGTTGTAACCATCACATGAGTTAAGACATGTGAAGTGCTCAGAGCTCATAACAAGTCTGGATAAAAGTTTTGCATACACTATGTTTATATTATAGATGTATTTATAATATACATTCAAATACCAAAGAGATCTAACCAGCCAGATCCATCTTAAAAGTATTTTTAAAAAATCACCATGATAAAATTTTTGGAGCATTTGAAGGGACTGCTTGTTAAAACCACAGACTTGACATATTTAAGCTAGAAGGAACCTAAAGAACCACCCACCTATTGTCTCTATTTACATATGAAAATACTGAGGTCCAGAGACAGCAAATGACCTGCCCAAGGTCACTTGATTAGTAACAACTGGAATAAAAATAACAGCTCACATTCATGTTTTCCATTGACATCCTGTACTCTTAGTGCTTTACATGTAATAACTCATTTAATCTCCTCATCATCCAATGATGTCGGTCCCCATTTTACAGATGAGAATACTGAGGCACAGAGAGATGAAGTAACCAGCTCACGATCACATAATAACAAAAGTATGATTCTATGACTCCGTGGCCAGGACTTTCCCACTATATTACAGAGAATTCCCTCACTCAACTGGTGCTGGAAATATGCCACCCTGCCTCATGCCTCTGCATCCATGCAAATACATCTAGAAAGTGTCACAGTTTCAACTTTTTCAGTTACTGAGCCTGAAAAGAGTTTTATCAGATCATTTTTGAGAGGAAGATGAGGTGCCAGGAATTGAGAGAGAGAGAGGAAGAAGTAGAGGAGGAGAAGGAAGATGAAGAGGAAGAAAAAGAAAGAGGAGAGAGGGAGAGGAGATCAGGTCCCAAATTCAGGCTGGACACACCCTAGTTTCCATGACAGCAGACCTTGAAGACAGTTAGTCATTATTTCACTGTGTTGGAGGGAACAAGTATGAAAGGCAAAGTGACATTTTAGAGGTCACAGACCTTCTTATGGAAGGTCTTAGAGTGTTCTGAGAGCAATTGGAATAGTACTGAGTTTCATGGGAGCCTTGCCCCACTCTTCCTAGTCAGTCCTAGAAGCTCTGTGGGCCAGTGATGCCACACCAAACAAGGCCAGATTTACATCTGGGTAAATAGCAGCCCCTCACTGTATTACTGGGGCCTCCTCAGGTGCAGGCCCATGCCTGGGGCCCTCTCTAATTTGCCTGGATGGCTTTAAGAAGCAGGCATGCAGGGTTCCAGTTCATTTCCTGCAAAAGCCTGACTGAGACCCACAGGGGTGATGCACCAGACCAGGTTCCCTGTGCTGGACAGAGTACCATTTTTTTTTTTTTTTTGCCTTGTTGATAAGGAATTTTTTAAACTCAGTTTGTGTGGGTGATTCTCGAGGCTCTCTCAGCCCTAGTCATGGCATAAAGACGTTGGCCCCACCTCTAAAGCTTGTGTGACTCTGAAGACCCAGAATGATGCTCTGGGGTGTTTGGACTCAAATCCCCAAGGACAGGGACATGACTTCTGGCTGATTCCACCCCTCCCACACTGGATTTGTAGAAGGAAATGAAAGCCTCTGAAGTCCCTTCTGTGAAATGAGTGGTTCCAGCCAGTTTTCCACTGACCTCGATCCTCAGGTGGCCAGTCTTTGTGATAGTGCCCAAGGGACAAGTCCCACTTAGCAGGACATTTTCCCAGAAAGACAGAATCCAATAGGGTATTGCTTTGAAGATGATTATCCCCTCCCCACAAAAAAACAGTTTCCGTCGAGTCGATTCCGACTCCTAGCGAACCTACAGAACATAGTAGAACTGCCCCACAGGGTTTCCAGGGAGCAGCTACAGGATTCAAACTGCCAACCTTCTGGGTAGCAGTCGAGCTCTTAACCACCGTGCCACCAGGGCTCCTTGCAGATGATTACCTCCCCCCAAATCATCTGTATCCCCAATACCTGCTCCAATCAGGAGTGGGGCAGGGCAGCTACGAGCCTGAGACTCTCATTCTGGCAATGACTATACACTTGCAGACCCTGATAATAATAATAATAGCTAATACTTACAAATACTTATGTATCAGCTGGCCTAATTACTGCACAGCAGAAACTTACGGGTTCTGAGTGTTTCATGTGTATTAACTCATCTAAATACTCACAACAACCCTATGAGTTAGACACTATCATTCCATTTTATAGGTAGAAAAACTGAGGCACACACCAAAGTCATATATCAAGAAAATGGCAGAGTCTGGAATTCCAACCCAGGCATTCTGGCTCCATATTCCATGCTCTTAATCACTGTACTCTACTCCCTGAGGAGTTTAGATGAATAATCCCCAACCTGTGACTGTAAGGTGTCCATATAGTCATTGCAAGGTATGAATTCATATGGCAGGCAAACATACTTTGTAAACAAATACATAATGCCTGTGACATTTATGTGCAAATATTTTTCAAATATGTATAGATGCTGTTGTGAGGTAAACATTTCGATTCAATTAAAAATATTGAATACATTGTGGCTTTTACTCATTGTACAGTTTCTCAATTGTAGAGACAAGGCACAATCAAAGCCCGTGGTGATATATTCAATTACAGTCCTCTTTTGCCTTACTTTGAGACATTGATAGATTGCTTTTCTCTACTATTTTAGAGAAACATAAATCAAAAGAGTAAACAAGTGAAAATTCTAAACAAAGAGGACTATAAATAAGTTTTTTATTGAAGCAGAACACACATAGAGAAAAGTGTGCATATCATAAGTGAATGGCTGGATGAGCTTTCATAAATTGAAATCATTCATGTAACTAGCATCCACATCAAGAATCAGAGCACCAGCAGAAGCCCTCCTCATGCTTCTTGAAATTACTGTCCACCCTGTCCCTGAGGGTGAAGATCCATGGGTGATGCAAATGGTTTGTATTTGTCTACTAACTTAAAGGTTGGCAATTCGAACCCACCCAATGGCACAGAAGAAAGACTTGGCAATCTGCTTCCGTAGATTACAGCCAAGAAAACCCTATGGAGCAGTTCTACTCCGTAACACTTGGGGTTGCCATGAGTCAGCATTGATTTCACGGCGATGAGTTTGGTCCCTCCCCCAAGGACAGCCATTATTCTGACTTCTAACACAGCAGAATAGTTTTACCTGCTTTTGTGCTTTATGTGAGTGGAATCATACAGTGTGTACTCTTTGTGTTTTTCTTCTTTCTCTCAGCATTGTGTTTGTGAGATTCAGCCACATTGTTGCATGTAGTTGTAGATCTTTCATTCTTTTGTTCTTAGTGTTCTATTTAAAGAAAGGGAATTAGAACAGAAAATCTGCCAGGGTCACTGTTGTCCTGTCTCACTGCAGGTTTGAACGCAGTTTTTAGAAAGGACACAGAAATTGTGGCATACTTTGTATAACAATAGTTACATTCTACAGACTCCATTGGCTTGCCACGAGAACAAAACAATGTTACAAAGTGGTGTGATAGAGTCATAAATTCTATGTGGGAGATTTCCCCACCAGTCTTCCATGCTGTTGTTTGTGGCTATCAAATAAGTACTGGCTCCAGCTTATGGTGACCTGTATAACAGAAACCCTGCCTGGTCCTGCACCATCTTCATGATCGGTTGTATGTTTGAGTCCATTGTTTTGACTATTGTATCAATCCAGCTCGTTAAGGGTTCCCTTTGTTTTCATTAGTGCTCTGCTTTACCAAACATGATGCCCTTTTCTAGAGATTGACCTTTCCTGATAACGTATTCAAAGTAAGCAAGTCTTACTGTCTTTGATTCTCAGAGACTTCTGGACGCTATGAAAGGACTTCTTGCAATATCTGGAGTCTGTAAAGGTCTCCCATAACAGACTCCAAGCATGACAAGAAGTTCATTCACAGCATTTGTCTGCTGGTGAGGGTCTTTGACTGGAAGAAAAAAAAAAAAAGGCTTGGGAGTTGAGAAGGTAAAAAAAAATTCAGAGACACAGTGGCATCCCTAGGGGGATGTGGCGGGGCCAGGGGTGAGGGTGGGGGTGGGGGTGCGGACTGTACGGGTGACCATCAGAGGGGGAGATACCAGAATAACTGTCTATAAAATTTTAGTGCAGTGTTTCAGCAGACATTTATTATTTTTTGTAAAAATATCCCTGTAGTTAGTTATAACAACAGAAATATTTTTCATAAGCCCATGTATCAATATACATGTAGCAATATACCTACAAGGCTAAAATTCTATGCTAATTTACTTTTTGAACCTTGGAATTCCCTCCGGTCAGAACTGTCATTATTACCCAATTACAAGGACGCTTTGAATCATGTGGCTCCATCTGTACCCGCTACAAGCACACACAGTTTTTGTTCCTGCAGGTGTTTTTATAGTCACTGATTTTGTCAAATTTTCTAATGTTTTAGCTACAATTTTATGGTAATTAGTATTTGTGAACCTGTATCACTAACTTTTTTGAGAATGAAGTAGTAATTACAGGAAAAGAAGGAGTGATATACAGGAATTACGATTTACGAGTAACATTAGTACAAAAAACATTACTAAGTATTCTGTATGGTCTGGTATGGGAGAAGGTCCATGGGAGGGGTGACACGTTGAGTTACCACACTGGGTGACACCAATCCTAGTGATGTCACTGCAGAGACACACTTCTTGGCTTTTCAGTCCTTCTTTCTGGGACTTTCTGCTAAAGTTGATATTAAGTTAAATTTTCTCTGTTTTGCCTTTGCAGGTTTACTTACAAACGTACATGTAAAAATCAATTTATCTGCAAAAATAAACAAATAATAAAATGAAAAGTTCTTATTCTTGACAAGATGGGAACTATCAGAGAAAGTGATTTAATACTGTGATCATTTTTTTCCCATACAAAAATTTATACATACATTGTTATGTGACTCTAATTTCTCTCCCCATACTGTGACAGCACACTCCTCCTTTCCACCCCTGATTCCCCATGTCCATTCAACCAGCTCCTAACCCTTTCTTCCTTCCCATCTCACTCTGGACAGAAAGTGCCCATGTAGTCTCTTGTATCTACTTGAGCTAAGAGGCACACTCCTCACGAGCATCACTTTATATCCCACAGTCCAGTCCAATCCCTGTCTAAAGAGTTGGCCTCGGAAATTGTTTTAGTTCTGGGCTGATAGAGAATCCAGGGGCCATGATATTGTGTTCATTTTTAACATTTATGGCCATTCGACCTCACACTGAGGGGTCCTTTACATGAGTAGGTGTTCAACACTTAAGTCTGAGCCCAGGAGATTGTTGGTGGGCAGCCCTCTTTCCTAGGCTGCAGTCTCTGGGGTTTATTTATTTTTTATATAAAGAAGTTCTAATTTTAGAACGTGGAAATGCCAAGTGAAGTCTTAAATCATCTTCTGTAATGAGGTTTGACACCAGTATTTTCATATATAATAGTTGCACTGCCCGTGACTGACAGCGATTGCCTTAGAAAGAAAGATTTTCCACTCTCAGTAACTTTCTAAGCAAAGCACTTTTCAGGTTTTTTGTTTGTTTGTTTTGTTTTGTTTTTTCCCTCCTTCCAATGTAAGTATGCCCTTTCCAAGTGTCATGGATTGAACTGTGTCCCCCAAAAAATGTGTGTAGCAACTTGGCTAGGTCATGATTCCCAGTATTGTATGATTGGGTAATCTGATGTGATTTCCTCATGTGTTGTAAACTCTATCACAATGATGAGGTTATATATGATCTCCTTATGCGTTGTAAATTCTGTCACTGTGATGAGGTTATGCTGATGAGGTTAACAAGATTAGATAGTGTCTTAATCCCATCCTTTTGAGATATAAAAGAGAGAAGCGAGCAGAGACACCTAGGAACCTCATACCACCAAGAAAGCAGTGCTGGGAGCAGAGCATATCCTTTGGACCTGAGGTTCCTGTGCTGAGATGCTCCCAGACCAAAGGAAGACTGATGCATCACAAGGACCTTCCTCCAGAGATGACAGAGAGAGAAGGCTTTTTCCTGGAGCTGACGCCCTGAATTTGGACTTGTAGCCTACTGGACTGTGAGAGAATAGACTTCTCTTTGTTAAAACCATCCACTTGTGGTATTCCTGTCAGAGCAGCACTAGATGACTGAGACACCAAGATACTCCTCCAGATGCCCACTGTTTATGTGTATGTGTGGCTTCTTGCTGTTGCAGTGTTTTATTAAGAATTTCATAAATAGGGGCTTTCCTTGTCATTTACTTATGGAAGTAAATGAATAAGTGTTTATTCATTCAAGGAATCTTTGTTGAGTGCTTGGTACTGAAGCTATAAAGATGGGCCCCCAGGGAGCTCACAGTCTAGTAGAGGAGACATTATAGAGAAATGTTTCCAGGAAGCATGATAGGTGCTGTTCTGTAACCACAGTATGTTCAACCCAGGCCCCATTTCTGAGAATTTCCCCTCTGATCCACAAGGATGGGGTCTTGTAACCATATGGGACAGTGATCCTGCCATCCAGGATCACATAGATTCGATCAGAGGTAGCTGACTGTCCCAAGCTGGATGAATCGTGGTCCCTCTCCTGGGAATTTGAAATTGTGGCTCAGAGATGCTCATCAGACTCTGCTGATCACTTGAAACAAGGACATGTGAACTTGGGGACTGTAGGTGGTTGTCTACTGCGGCTGCTACTTAGAGAAACAGACAGCCAGTCTATACACAGAGGAGAATAAAACTCATCCTCAGAGAGATGCCAAGGCGTGCTACCACGTGGCTCCAGAGAGACAGAGAAGAGCAAGTAAGTTCCTTAGCTCTTAATGATATTCCAGGTCCTGTTCTGGTGCCTCCTGTTGATAAACCATCCATCCCTCTTTGTCCTTACACTGGGAGGGGTGCAAAAGGTTAAGATCTTGGCTGCTAACCAAAAAGTTAGAGGTTCAAGTCCACCCAGAGGCGTCTTGGAAGAAAGGCTTGGCAATCTACTTCAGAAAAATCAACCACTGAAAACCCTATGGAGCACAGTTCTACTCTGACACATATAGCATTGCCATAAGTTGGAATTGACTCAACCGCAAATAGTTTGATTTTTTTATTTGTTTGTTAATTAGATTACACCAGAGTAGGGTAGGTTCTAAATCTAATCACGTCTGAGTTATAAAAAGAGTATATTAGACACAGAAGTACACACGGTTGAAAGACAGACACCACCTGAGGATTGTCTACAAGCCAAAGAACGAAGGAACGAACGCCTGGGACTACCTATAAGGAAGGAGTTGACATGAGTGAGACCCTGATTTGGACTTTCAGCTTCCAGAACTCTGACACAATAAATTTCTGTTCTTTAAAGCCACCTACTTGTGCTATTTGTGTTACAACAGTACTAGCAGACCAAGACAGTAAGCAATAAAGAAGTGATTTAGCAGGAGGGCTTTGGAAAGATGAGTTCAGAACTGAGTGGGGCATTTCTTCCCTGGGTAAATACTCAAAAGAGTTTAGGAGCACCTCTTCAATGGGCTCTTAAGACTCAGGAAGATCTTAGATTAGAGGATTGGTCTGAGTGTGCTGTGATCTCCTGGTTCTAGACAAATTCCAGCATCACATTCAGGCCATTATACCCCAGACAGGCCAGGGGCTCTGTCATTTGGGAGAACCAAAACCAAACTTGTTGCCATCAAGTCAATTCCGACTCATGTCGAGCCTATGAGTTACAAAGTAGAACTGCTCCCTAGGATTTTCTTGGCTATAATCTTTATGGAAGCAGATCTCCAGAACTTTCTTTTGCAGCACTGCTGTGCAGGTTTGAGCTGCCAATCTTTAGGCTAGTAGTCAAATGCAGGAGAAGGGGTATCTTAATAGGGAGGCAGCCACTTATATCTAAAGACCCTGAAGAGAATGATCCCGATTCTGGAAACTTCTTGGCTTTTATAGGACAATATATAGAAAATGTTGAGCACGAAGTCCTAGAAAGCCCTGCCTTGATCAGAAGATTCATGATAAGTCAAGGGGCAGAGGCTCACTCAGGCTGTGTTTTAAGAAAAGAGTGTGTGCAGGTGTGCGAGGGTTTGTTATTGTAAGCACACACATGCCTGGAATTGGAACTGAGAAGTGACAGGCATCAGGGCATCCTTGGGACCCCTCCTCTGTATGGGTATTCCTCACAACCAGCATGGTCTAACTCTCAGTTTGTCCCTGCTTCCCTGTCATTCTATCACTACCAACTGGCCAGTCCACTTGGAATACTTCAGTCCTAATTCTGCAGGGAGCCTGTCTGAGTTGCTTAGCTAATTACCCTTCACCTTCATGAATAGTCAGCCAGCCCTGGATCAGAGCTACCCACAGTAAAGCAAACGTTTCATATTTGTAGTGTTTAAAAGCATAGGCTTTGGCGCCGGACTGCATGATTTCAAGTGCCAGATCCATCGTTTACTGGCTGTATGACTTGATCTGTGCCTCAGTTTCCTCACCGTGAAATAAGGACCTCAATAATACTTGATTCATAGTTTGTTGTGACAATTAAATGAATTAATTCTATAAAGCGCTTAGAATTGTGCTTAGCAACATAATGTACATGCAGTAAATTTAGCTATTTTTCTAATGTGCTTTTTATTTTTATTTAAATTTGTATATAGATAAAATATTCATATGGTTTACATTTTAAAAGATACAAGGATATCCACCCTTGTCCTTCCCATGCATGTCCTTCAGCCACCCAATTTCCTTCCCCAAAGACATCCAATGTTATCAGTTCCTTGCCTAGCCCACAGAGGTATTTTGTGCATATATACAAATAAATATCTATTTTCTTCACTTTTTACAAATAGGTAGCACAACAGACACACTGTTTTGAACCTTGCATATTTCAGTTGATAATATATCTTGGAGATCATTCCTTATCAATACATAAAGATCCTTTTTGTCCTTTTTATGACTATATAACATTCCATGGCAGAAATATGCCATAGTTTTTTTAACCAGCACTTTAGGGGTAAATATTTAGGTCGCTTTCATTCTTTTCCTATTACAAACAATGTTGCAATTAAAAAAAAAAAAAAAACTTGTACATAAGTCACTTCACACACTTACAAGTATTTAGGTGTCTTTTTTAAAATAATCTTTTATTGTGTTTTCAGTGAAAGTTTGCACAGCAAATTAGGTTCCCATTTAACAATTATTACACAAATTGTTCGGCAACATTGGTTACATTTTCCACAATATGTCAATGTTCTCATTCATTCCATTCTGGGTTTTTCGTTTCCAGGAACATGGTTTCTCTGTGCCCTTCCTTACTCTTTCACCTTTTAGAGTCATTGTTGACCAGTTGTCTAGGTGATTTTTGAAGGCAGAAATCATTTTCAAAATTTCTCCCAATCTTTCATATTTCCCCTCCTAAGGTCACCTGTTACCTGCCTGGCTGTTCCTAGTGTCCCTTAGTGTCTACATTTCCTCCTCCCAGGTACAGGTCTCCAAGCATCTGCCATGGCTGCTTTCTCTTCCTCCCTTCCTCTCTTCCTTAAAAGCTCCTCTCCATCTGAGCTTTCTCTGCAGGTGATGACCAAAGCCATCTCTCTGGCCATAACTGTTCTCCTGTACCCTCGATCTAAATCCCAGCCCCTGGTGGACTCTCCCCATTCGTGTCTTGTTGGTCATGTCCTGTTTACAGATGTCGAGTCCAAAAGAGAGCTCATCACCTTCCCTTATGAACCTGCTCTTCTGCTAGACATCCCTGCTTCATTTAAGCGTATCACGAGCCTGTCACCCACCTCAAACCTCTTCCACCCTCTCACCCAGAACATCCTGTAGAATCCTGTCAGTTCTTCCCTACATTTCAGCTTTGCCTATTCCACAAACTTAGCATAGGCTCTCCTTAACGCTGAACCAAACATCTGTACCAGCTACCTAACTGGTTGCCAGCATTCAATTTTACCCCCTTTGCAGATCTGACTCGATGCTGCCAAAATTATCTTCCTAAAATATAGTTGATTATGTCATTCCTCTGCTCCAAAACCTTCAGTGCTTCCCCACTGCCCACAGAATTAAATGCAAACTCTTAAGCAGGGCATTCAAGACCCTCTAAGAGACAGCCTCGATGTCTATTTTGTAGCCTCATCTTCCGCTACCCCTCGTACCCATTCTGTGTTCAGCCACATTGAACCATTCCCTGGTTCCCCAGCCACGATGTTGTTCTCTATCTCTGATCTTGATTCATATTGTTCTTCAACCTAAAGACCTTTTCCACCCATCTCTGTCTCCTGAACTGCAGCCCATGCAAGATGCTATACTTCCCATAAAAACATCCTCTTATTGGAAGTATCTATTTCTCTTGTGTATGCCATGACTTGTTGCACCTCAATTTAAGAGACCTCTTTTCTGAGAGCCCCTGATGAGAGAGGCAAACCACTGAGCTTCTTAACTTGCCTTCCTTCTGTGCTCCTCCCTTGTCCGTTTCCCCACACACCTGGTCTAGTCCCCACATAGTAGCCAGGGTGGTTTTTTTAAAATGGTAAATATCTTCATTTCTCTGCTCAAGACCCTTCACTGACTTCCCATCACACTTGAAATAATGTCCACAGTCCTTACCATGGTCTTCATGGCCTCACACAATCTGGCTTCTGACTACGTCCCAGATTCCCCTCTCCCCTGGTTCACTCTGCTCCAGCTATGCCGACATTCTGGCTCCTTCTCACCTCAGGGCCTTTGAATCTGCTCTTCCCTCTGCTTGAAATTCTCTTTCCTACAGGGCTTTGAACTGGTTTGGTTTGGTTTGGACCCTTGCTGAAATTTGCATTTCCACCCCAGATATACTGAATCAGAATCTACATTTTAACGAGATTCCCAGGTGATTTTTATGGACCCATAAGGATTACCTGGGGATCCATAAGAATCACCTGCAGTTCTTGTTAAAGTGTAGATTCTGATTCAGTCTATCTGGGGTGGAAATACAAGTTGTCAGCAGGGGTCTGAACTGAAACAAACCAGTTCAAAGCCTTGATTTTCTAAGGGATTTGCAGGTCCTCTCTCTCCTTCCACCAGGTTTCTGCTCAGGGTCTTCCTACAGAGGGTTTCCCTGACCATCCTATCTAGAGTATCACCCTTCCCTCTTCACTTTTAATCCACTTAACCTGTTCTATTTTCTTCATAGCACTTCCCACTACCTGAAATTATGTTATGTATATTTTTATTTGTTTATTTTCTCTCTCTCCAATAGAACATAATATCCATGAGAGTAGGGACTTTGTTTTGTTCACTGCTATATCCGCAGCTCCAAGAACAGCAGCTGGCATATACTAAAACCAAAAAAAAAAACCGTTCTGGTTGCCACTGAGTCGATTCCAACTCATAGCGACACTACAGGGCAGAGCAGAACTGCCGCATAGGGCTTCCAAGGAGCAGCTACTGGATTCAAACTGTTGACCTTTTGGTTAGCAGTCAAACACTTAACCACTGCACCACCGGGGTCCCATAGTCATACAGCAGGTATTCAATAAATATTTATTGAAAGAAAGAAGAAATTTTAACCCTTTGCATTCTCCCTCATTAAGAGAAGTGCCAGTTCTCCTTAGCTCACCACTGTGTCTTAATCATCTTACCAAGGCCCTTGGCCCATGGGAGGAGGCCAGGAAATATGGGTAATTGTCTGTGTACTGGTTATTTGTGTACTTGTTTCTCTTCAGCTCTAGATTACAAACTCTTTGAGAGCAGAGACCATCTATCTATGTGCCACTTCACCTGCCACAGAGCCTTGTGCCTTGTAAGTCATGCATTTGTTGAAGTTGATCGAATTGGGTCTCTGAAGTGTATAACTGCTGTGCTCTTTAGAAAGCACTCCATCAATATTTTTAAATTGCTACCAAACATTTCCACTTAACCCTTCCATTACTGGGTTCATTATGAAGAAGAAACACACATTAAACAAGAGAATGACCACTTGGGGAAGATTTGACCCTCATTTTGATTCATTGAATGATTTTATGTCTAAGGTATTAACAACCTACGATTTGACTGTGCCACAATTATTTTGTTGAATATAGGATGGCATTCACTTACAATGTGATTTTTTTGTTTGTTTGTTTGTTTTTTTAAGTACCACTTTGGTGGTTTTGAAAGGATGCATCGTTGAATTATCATTTCAGGACATCTTGTTTCAGAAAGTTGCATCTTCAGTGAAATACAATAGCTTTGACGAGAAGCACTTTTTGGAATAAGCAAGTGAAGGACAAAAGAGACTTCTTTTTGATCTGAGGGTCACCAGAGAACGAAATTGTCAGACACTTTTGCCCCCGTGAGAGAGCTAAAGCACTGAGCTTAAGCAGTTTCATTACAGGGGGAAGTGAAGAGTGGAAAGAAGAGGGAAAAAATGTCAGTGTTATTTGCTAATTTCCTATGGAAAACTCCAAGCATAAGAGAGCAGTGAGCTTGTGCTTCCAGTGTCCATCCGGAGCCAGGATTCTTCCAATAGAATCAAGGGCTGTGTACGGGCAGCAAGGAGGTGATGCAAGTCCTCATTTCATGCAGACATTTGTTTGTTATACACTCAGGAGAATTTGTATTCTCTCTGATCCTGGGGAAATCGAATTTAGAAACAGGACAGGGAGGAAATTTTCTAGAATCGAATGACTCCCATTATAAGCCAAAGGCAAAATGTTAGCTCAGGGTGGCATGCTAATGAAGTTGGTCATTAGCAGCTAAGAAATACTATTCCCACAGATCACCCTGCTCTGGTGAACCACGTGAAATTGGTTGGAAGTTTACAGATTGCCAATTTACTCTGCTCTCACTGGTCTGTCACATAGCGAGGGCTGGGTGTTGTCACCAGTTGCCTGTTTGTGTGAAAATAAAAGAAGCTGAATAAAGCTGCAAAGAATCAGGAAAAAATCTGGAGCTAATATGAAAGGGTGGATATGGAAGGATGGATTTTTTATAAAGGTGATCAGATTCTAAGGAATGGAGCAAGGTTTCTCATTCATAATTAACATTGTTATTGTTAGCTGCCATTCAGTCAGCCCCTGACTCATGGCAACCCCACGCACAATGGGATTGGATTATTGTGATCCATAGGGTTTTCGTTGGCTGATTTTCAGAATAGATCACCAGGCCTTTCTTCCTAGTCTGTTTTAGTCTGGAAGCTCCAATGAAACCTGTTGAGCATCTGTTTCAGTCATCTACTGCTGCTCTAACAGAAGTACCACAAGTGGATGGTTTTAACAGAGAGAAATTTATTGTCTTCACAGTCCAGTAGGCTACAAGTCCAAATTCAGGGCATCAGCTCCAGGAAAAGGCTCTCTCTCTCTGTCAGCTCTGGAGAAAGGTCCTTGTGATGCCTCAGTCTTTCCTTGGTCTGGGAGCATCTCAGCGCAGGAACCTCAGGTCCAAAGGACGCGCTGTGCTCCCAGCACTGCTTTCTTGGTGGTGTGATGTTCCCATGTGTCTCTGCTCGTTCTCTCTTTTATATCTCAAAGGAGATTGCATTAAGACACTAATCTTGTCAACCTCATCAGTATAATCTCATCACAGTGATAGAATTTATAACACATGAGGAGATCACATATAACCTCATCATAGTGGTAGAGTTTACAACACACAAGGAAATCACATCAGATGACACAATCATACAATACTGGGAATCATGACCCAGCCAAGCTGCTACCCACATTTTTTGGGTGACACAATTCAATCCATGACAGCATCATAGCAACATACAAGCCTCCACTGACAGATGGGTGGTGGCTGCGCATGAGTAAATTGAACCCAGGTCTCCCACATAGAAGGCAAGCATTCTACCACTCAACCATCACTATCCCCATATACACACCCATTTTAAAGAGAAAATATCTTGCTCCTTTCTCCCGCAAGAATTCATTCCCCATAAGAAACTAATACCTTATTTTGCTAAATGACTGTGAATTGCACATCTTCATGCACAAAGAGAAGTTTTGTCTTCACAAGTACTGAAGTTTTTCAAGGTTACCATAGAAAATACGTATTATATTTTTAAATTCTGATGGAACGCATATATAGAATTTGAGAAATACTGTGCTGAGGGAAGTCTGGCTTCTATCAACTTCATCTTGTATTATATGGTCACTGGCTTATAACTGACATTTCTGGAATAAGCGTAAAAGTATGTTAACTATTACTTAGAGGTAAATGAGGAAGATGCATACAATTTGGTGCATTTCTTTAATATGACTTTGCTTCTATTTCTGTGAGCCATGAAACATCAGGTTTTATAGGCATGTCTTAACCCCACTCAGAAAAAAAGGTTTGTTGAGTTAGTATTACAGGTTAAAACCCTCAATTAATCAGAACACTCAAGGCTGCATGTTGACCTAACTGGAACTTTGGTGGTTAGATTCCAAAGACCAGGCAGACAAGCAGGCTGCAAGGCTCTTACAGCTCAAAGGCATAGAAGCAGTGATGTGCTGGTGCTGCTAACACTGGCTCATGAAAGCTGATTGTTAACTATTCGGGAAGGTTGCAAGCTAGTTGTCAAACTGATAGTAGCTTGAAGTCTGCTATGGTGGGAATATTTACACCATGGAAATCAGCACACACTACATAGCCTGCCCTTTTTTTTTTTTTTTTTTTTTGAGAGCCAGTCTTTGAGTACACCCTACTGTAGAGAAGGGTTTTGGGAGGCATGCAAAACTAGTCCTTCAGGACTCAGCAAGGTAAGCCCAGGAGTCCAGGCTAACTGAGAGGCATGTCCAAACCCATTGCCGTCAAATCAATTCCAACTCATAGCGACCCTATAGGACAGAGCAGAACTGTCCCATAGGGTTTCCAAGGAGTGGCTGGTGGATTCGAACTGCCGACCTTTCAGTTAGCAGCCGAGCTCTTAACCACTATGCCACCAGGGCTTTTAAGAATATTAGCCTTGGAGTCAGTCATACCAGGTTTCTGATCCTGGATTGCTGCTTATAGCTATAACACCTTCCGTGCTCTGCAGCCAAATTCTCCGTGGACCTGGCAGTCCTGCTCCAGGGGACAGCTCGCAGTGCCTCTTGTGAGGACAGTTATGGTCCCTCTGCCCAAAGCTAGTCAGGATTCTTTCCATAAGTGACATGCATGTCACGGTAGGGTGGAGATATTTAGGCTCTCAGGCCATACCCACAGAGTCCCCCATATAAAGCCAGCCCTTTGCAGAAGTAAATTTCAGATTTAGAAATCTGTGCAGAAAGAAAAAAATTACTATTGATTTCTATTTCTTGAGAAGGAAACTAGACAGGTCTTTGCCCTACTTATATTTTATTAAAAGCCTTCTGCTCCATCAAAGCAGTCTGTGTACTGACCTCAGAAAGCCCATTACATCCTCGCCTGGAAGTCTCACCATCTTCCTTCCCGCCACTGAAAAACATGAAGGCCCAGCCAACCCTCTCCCACCACCTCTGTGAGGCCTTCATCGACCATGTCAGTGTGAGGGACTCTCTCTCTCTCCTCTGAATCCTGATATCACTGTTCTCTGTGCCCCTCTGTTTGCCATTCAGACTGGCTTTTTCATTGGTTTGTTTAATGTTTTATACATCTTATCTCCTCAAGGTCAGGAACTGGATCCTTTACTTTATATCTGTCATCTCTTCCCTGCCATACACTCCAGCACATTGGGTGCTTTGTTTGTTTATTTATTTACTTATCTTTATTGTGGTGAGTATCTGTTGTTGTTGTTAGGTGCTGTCAAGTCGGCTCCAGCTCAGTGCGACCCTATGTATAACAGAATGTAACGTTGCCCGGTCCTGCACTACCCTCACAATGGTAGGTATGTTTGAGCCCCTTGCTGCAGCCGCGGTGTCAGTCCACATTGTTGAGGGTCTTCCTCTTTTCCACTGACCCTCTACTTTACCAAACATGATGCCTCCAGTCTCCAGGGACTGGTCCATCCTGCTAATGTGTCCAAAGTAGGCAAGGCAAAATACATATATACATATACAATTTTGCCATTTTAACATTTTTTACATGTACAATTCAGTGACATTAGTTACTTTCATCATGTTGTGTAACCATCACCACCATCCATTTCCAAACTTTTCCCATCACCCTTAACAGAAGCTCTATCCCCCAAGCAATGACTCCCTCTTTCCCACTCCTTTATATCCCTGGTAACTACTAATAGACTTTGGTCTCTATGCATTTGCCTATTCTAGATATTTCATATAAGTGGGATCATATAATATTTGTCGTTTTGTGACTAACTGATTTCACTCAAGGTTGTCAAGGTTCCTCCATGTCATAGAGTGCGTCAGGACTTAATTTTCTTTATGGCAGAGAATACTCTATCGAATGTACATACCACATTTTGTTTATCCATTTGTATGCTGATTGACATTTAGGTTGTTTTCACCTTTTGGCTATTGTAAATAGTCCCAGCAAATTGTTTTGATTATTATTGCTATTACTGTTATTGTTATAGTTAACATTTGTCAAGGGCATACTATGGGTCAAGTAATGAACGAAGTGTTTACATGCATTCCTTCATTAATCCTCACAGCACCCCTGTAAAGTGGGAACAATTATTACCCATAGTAATTTAGTGTAAAGGTTTCACAGAGGAGGAAATGGGGGCTTTCAGAGGCTAAGTCTCCAGCCTGAGGTCACAGCAGTTGTTTTTGTTGTGTACCATCGAGTCGATTCTGACTCAATAACAACCCTAAAGGACAGAATAGAACTGCCCCATAGGGTTTCTTAGGTCATAATCTTTATGGGAATAGATCACGAGGTCTTTTCTCCCACAGAGCAGCTGTGGGTTCAATCCGCAAACTTTCGGTTAGCAGCCGAGTACTTAACCATTGTGCCGCCAGGGCTCCTTCAAGTCATAGCTAGTAAGCAGCAAAGCCTGCACTCTTAATGTCTAAGGGTTACTATAGGTCAGATTCTTGTCCTTGTCAGTTGTCATCGAGTCGATTCCAACTCAGGGCGTCTTTATATATAACAGAACAAAATGTTACCCAGTTCTGTGCCATGTCTGTGCTCTTTGATATGTTTGAGCCCTTTGTTAAGGTTATTGTGTCAATTCCATTGAGGGTTTCCTTCATTTTCACTGATCCTCTACTTTACCAAACATAATGTCCTTCTCTAGACATTGATCATTTCTGATGACGTGTCCAAAGTAAGCAAGACGAAGTCTCGCCATCCTCGCTTCTAAGGAGCATTCCGGTCAGATGGTGGTCAGATTACGGAGCAGAATACAAAGGACAAGTGTTATTTCATAAATATTTTCTTTTATACATGAGTTATGATCCCAAGAAAGACTCTGAAACTCAGAAGGGGGACTTGCCCCTAACGTTACCATTTGTTCAGGGCAGAGGAGGATGCAAATGCAAGATTCTCGACCCCCAGGTTGGCGCTCTTTCTTCCACACCCTGGTGCTCTGTTCTATGACAAAAATACCCCTTTCAGAAACGTCATCTTTTTGTACTTCCCTAGTGTAGAACAAGCTACGCTTTAGCAAAAACCAAAATAGTCATTTTCTGTGGAGTGGATAATCACGCACTACAGTAAGCTAGAACAACATACTGCGGTTAGCACAGGAGAAACCTGAAAAAGCTTTTGCTTTGTTTCTTTTTGTATATAAAAGTATACATGTGTGTCTGTGTCTAAGCACTATGTGTGTACATACTTTCCAGTTCACCTAACTTACAAATAAGACCCTTTCTTCTTTCTGGCCACCCACCCACGGCAGCTCTAAAATTCTTTCATAGGCCAGAGCGGAGCCAAATAGAATCTATTTCTGTGACTATTATTTATAATCTTCAGTTTTAAAAATCCACATTCTGGGAAACTCTTGAACAGTGAGGCATTGACAAGGCATGAGAGAGGTTAACTGAGAGAAAGAATAATGGGGAGTGGGAGAGAATTGGCTGAGGCTGCAGCTGTCTAGAACACCCTTCCCAGCATTGTTCACATTTTAATAGAGGCCAGTTCAACAGACGTCTTTTACTAAAACCTTATTACCTGCCAGCCACTGTGCTAGACAATGGAGATGCAAAAATGAGTAAGGCTTGGTCTCTAGCTTCAAAGGCTCATAGTGATGGGGTAAATGAGCACGTCAGAATAAATACTCTTACATAGATTGGGAAGATGAAAAAATAAAAAGCCTTCAAGGACCAAAGGAATCATTTAAAAAAGAACTTTCTAGGGCCAGTATAGCACACAGGTCAGACCACCAGACAGCCTGGGTTCACATCCCAGTTCCACTACCAGCCTGACTGTTCTGTGCCTCAGTTCCTACATCTGCAAAATGGGGATAATATTCGTATTTGTGTTCTAGAGTTGTGAGGATTAGAGAAGATAACCAGTTACTGCCGAGTCGATTCTGACTCATGGCGACCTTATGTGTGTCAAAGTAGAACTGTGCTCCATAAGGTTTTCAATGGCTGATTTTTCAGAAGTAGATTGCCGGACCTTTCTTCCAAGGTTCCTCTGGGTGGACTCGAACCTCCAACCTTTTGGTTAGCTGCAACAGCATTTAACTTTTTGCACCACTCAGGGACTCCATTAAGGAAGATGCTGTTACATTGTTAGGTGTGGTCAAGTCGGTTCCGACTCAAAGTGACCCTACGTACAACAGAATGAAACACTACCCAGTCCGACACCATCCTCACAATCATTGTTATGCCTGCGCCCATTGTTGCAGCCACTGTGTCAATCCATCTCATTGAGGGTCCTCCTCTTTCTCGCTGATCCTCTACTTTACCAAGCATAATGTCCTTCTCCAGGGACTGGTCCCTCCTGATAACATGTCCAAAGTATATGAGACGAAGTTTTGCCATCCTTGCTTCTAATGAGCATTCTGGCTGTACTTCTTCCAAGACAGATTTGTTCCTTCTTCTGACAGTCTATGGTATGTTCAATATTCTTCACCAATATCATAATTCAAAGGTATCAATTCTTCTTCAATCTTCCTTAGAAGATAATGTACATTAAACACTTATTGCAATGTATGGCATGTAGTAGGTGTTCAGTAAATTGTAATAAAATAAAATATCAGTTAAAAAGCATAGTTAAGTGAGTTCCTTGTCTTTGGAGGCATAAAAGCAGGCAACCACTTAGGCAGGGATGTTGAGAGACTTATGGATCAGACTGTGGGTTGGCAACTGGACGGCCCCTGAGGGACATTCCATCCCTGAAGTTCTGTACTTTTAGGGACCCCTCTTAAGGATAAGTGCTGTGTGTGGACTCAGGGAAGAGGAGGGAGTCAAGAGTGGAAGAGTGAGGGGAGATGCTGGGAGGAGAGTGAATGTTAAAAAGTATAATAAAAAGAACAGAAAGGTCAGTGGGAAACTTCCAGGCAACATGGCACTATAGACAGAAGCACCACACCATCCCTCCACAGCAAAGATCCAAAAAACTAAGTCAAACAGAGACACACATCAAGTCTGAAACCCCAAGCATCAAATGAAGAGATAAAGAACTCAGCCTAGCACCAAATGGAATAAGAAACTGACAGAGAACAGAGAGTGAGGAGAGATACATGCAGAGGTCCCCTGTCAGCTAACGCAGCACAGATCCACCACCTTGGACTCCTATCAGAGATCAGAGAACAGGGGGTATGAGAAAGCAGCTTCACGGAGCTTCCAGCAGAAGATTGAACAACTGGTAACCAGTGATATATGCTTTCCCACCCACCACCCTTCTTCACCCCCACTCGGCCTCCTCTGCTTCCTGTGGTCACAGTCTCTTGGCCAGGAAGCAATGGTTTCCCCCCCTGTGCTGCACGGATGCCACCCACCTGCACTGGCCAACTCCCTGAGTGCCATTTGTTGGCTGCTGGTGTTACTTTTTTCAGCTTCTTTAGATCTCTTCCTTATCTCTCACCATCTCCCCCTCCTTTCTCTCAAATACCCAGCTCCGTGTTCCACCTTTGCTTCTTCCTGAAAGGCTGCGAAACTCTGCTTGACTGTGAAACTGCTTCCCGGCCCATGTCACCACACTGGTGGAACCCCTGGGGCTTTTTCAGTCTGCTTGTTTGTTTGTTCAGATTTGTTCTGTTTTGGTTTGTTTATTTGTTTGATTCTTTTTCTTTTCTCTGCGTGGGAGCCCCTTCTAGCCAGGCAGTACCGCACAGCTTGGGACCTACTCCCTTACTCTGTTCAGACACGCAGTGGCATCCTTGGGGGCATTTCTTTTTGCTTGTTTTTTTTTGTTTATTGGTTTTGTTTTCTTCTCCCTCTTTTTCTCTTTTTGTCTTTCTTCATTTCTCAGTTTCTCTTCTCTCTATACTTACCTTCTCTTCCTGTCTCCTGAATTACCTGATGTTGTGTGACACTTCTACCCCTTCTAGTCAGGCTGTACTTCACAGCCTGGGAGCAACTTCCCCAGTCCTTGCAGCCACATGAATGGGATCCCTGGGGGCTTTACTTTTTCTTATTTTTTTTCCAATTTTTATTTATTCATTTTGTTTCTTTTACCTTTTTGTTTTTCTCCATTTCTCCGTCTTTCATCTCTCCACTCAAATGGCAGGCTCCCTTAGCACTCATTTTTGTTTGTTTGTTTGTTTGTGTGTATGTTTTTGGCTCCTGTTCCTCTCTCCTCTCTCTCCTCTTTCCTATACCCATCTTAGCTCCACACATCACAATCTCCCTGATCCTACCTGCCTGCCTGCACTGTGAGTTGAACATCACACCTCCAAGCAGCACAGGCACAGCCTACCGGAGCCTCCCCTGCACTCACTTCTGGCCCGCCCTCTCGGCCCTAGTAAGTACCACAAACAACCAAGCCTAGCGACTCCCTTTCAGCTGGACCTGCCCTGCTGTACCATACCTGAGCAATTGACCCTGTCCATTGGAGAAGGAGGTGAAAAGTATCGTGCCTACAGACGAGCAGGCAACAAAGAACACACAGCCTCCCTGCTCAGACATAACCAAATAAAACAAAATAGCAGGATGAAACAAACAAATCTACAATCAATAAACAAGGAAAATAACTACCGAATGCCCCGAAGACAGCAGACAACATCAAAATATATACAAAAACAGGACACGATGGTGCCAGTAGGGGTTCATAATAAAATATCTGATGACTTTCCAGTAGAAGAAAAGCCACTAGAACTACCAAAGAGGGAATTCAAATCTCTAATAATCAGAACTATCCAAGAGTTGAAGCAACAAGCAGATAAAAATGAGGAAAAATAGACAAATTCATGGAAAATACAGGCCAAAAAAAAAAAATGGAAGAATTCAGGAAAATAATACATGACCGAAATGCTAAAATAAATTCACAACTAGAAATCATACAAAAACACCAATTACAAATCCAAAAGATAAACAACAAGATTTCAGAAATGGACGGTGTCATAGAAGGGCTGAGGAGCAGGTTTGAAACGATGGAAGACAGGATCAGCGAAATTGAAGACAAACACTTGGATACAACTCTGTTTGAAGGAAAATCAGAAAAAAGAATGAAGAAAAATGAGGAAACCCTGAGAATTATGTGGGATACAATCAAAAGCAAAAATTTGCAAGTGATCAGAGGTCCAGAACGGGGACAAAACAGAAAACACAGAGAGGATCATTGAAGAACTGCTGACAGAAAACTTCTCCAATATCATGAAAGATGAAAAGCTGACCATCCAAGAAGCTCATTGAACCCTATATAGGTTAGACCCCAAAAGGGAATCACCAAGACATATCATAATCACACTCACTAAAACCAAAGACAAACAAAGAATCCTGAAAGCAGCTTGAGAAAAACAAAAAGTCACATACAGAGGAGAAACAGTAAGACCAAGCTCGGATTATTCAGCAGAAACCATGCAGGCAAGAATGCAATGGGATGACCTATATAAAACCTTGAAAGAAAAAAATTGCCAGCCAAGAATAATATATCCTGCAAAACTGTTGTTCAAATATGATGGAAAAATTATGGCATTTCCAGATAAACAGAGATTAAGGAGCTATGTAAAAACCAAACCAAACTTACAAGAATTATTAAAGACAGTCCCTCAATCTGAGAACAAACAACATGAGACCACAGGCTGAATCTAGGACGCAGGATCATACCAGCCAGATACGAACCGAGGAAATGAACTTTCAAGGACTATCCAAAACCAAAAGAATTACAACAGGGAACCAGAGAGGTTAATCTGCAAATAACAACAACATCAGAACAATAAAAGAGGGAATAAATGGTGTATGTGTAGAACCTTCTAATGGAGAGGAAGTTAAGGTGATACCAAGTAATAATAGACTGCTTCAAACCTAGGAAGATAAGGGTAAATTTCAAGGTGAACACAAAGAAAGTTAACAAACCTACTCATCAAAATAAAGAAGAAAAACATAAAGTCTGAGTAAAAACAAAATCTACAAAAACAAAAGAAATGAAAAAAAAAAACCACAAACAAAGGAATTCAGCACAGGAGAGTAAGAGGAACAAAGAAAACGTCAGCACCACAAAAAAAAGCACTGCAAAATGACAGCAATAAACTCACACCTATCAATAATTACACTGAATGTAAATGGACCAAATGCACCCATAAAGAGAAGGAGAGTGATAAAATGAAGAAAAAAACAGGATCCATCAATATGCTGTCTACAAGAGACACACCTTAGAACAAAGATGT
>NW_004443963.1:8843675-8879688 GCF_000243295.1 Trichechus manatus latirostris | reverse complement strand
TATTATGCAATGATAAAGAACAATGATGAATCTGTGAAGTGTCTTATAACATGGATGAAACTGGAGGACATTATGCTGAGTGAAAGAACTCAATCACAAAAGGACAACCATTGTATGAGACTGCTACTATAAAAACTCATGGAAAAGTTTACACACAAAAAGAAACAATCTTTGTTGGTTACGAGGGATGGAAGGGGTGGGAGGGCGGAAAAACTAAATAATAGATAAGCGGTAACTTTGGTGAAGGGTTAGACAGTACACAGTACTGGGGAAGCCAATACAACTTGTACAAGGAAAGGTCGTGGAAGCTCCATAGACACATCCATATCCCTGAGGGACTGAATTGCTGGGTGGAGGGCTGTGGGGACCATGGTCTCGGGGAACATCTAGCTCAATTGACATAACACAGTTTTTAAAGAAAATGTTCTACATTCTACCTTGGTGAGTAGCATCTGGGGTCTTAAAATCCTATGAGCAGCAATCTAAGATACTCCACTGGTCTCACCCCTTCAGGAGCAAGGGAGAATAGAAGAAAACAAGATACAAGGAAAAGACAAGTCCAAAGGACTAATGGAACACAACTACCACAGCCTCCACCAGACTGAGTCCAGTACAGCTGGATGGTGCCCGGCTACCACCACTGACTGCTCTGACCGGGATCACAACAGAGGGTCCCGTACGGTGCTGGAGAGAAATGTAAAACAAAATTCTAACTCACAAAAAAAGACCAGATTCACTGGCCTGACAGAGACTGGAGAAACCCTGAGAGTATGGCCCTCAGACACCCTTTTAGCTCAGTAATGAAGTCACTCTCGAGGTTCACCCTTCAGCCAAATATTAGACAGCCCCATAAAACAAACGAGACTAATGGGGCACAACAGTCCAGGGACAAGGACTGAGGCAGGAGGGGACAGGAAAGCTGGTAATAGGGAACCCAAGGTTGAGAAGGGACAATGTTGACACATCGTGGCATTGTTAAACCGTAGTCATAAAACAATATGTGTACTAACTGTTTAATGAGAAACTATTTGTTCTGTAAACCTTCATCTAAAGTACAATTAAAAAAAAAGAAAGAAAGAAAGAAAGTTTGGTGGTTCAAACCAACCAGCTGCTCCACAGGAGAAAAGATGTGGCAGTCTGCTTCTGTAACTATTAAAGCCTTGGGAATCCTGTGGGACAGTTCTACCCTGGTCCTATAGAGTCACTATGAATCAGAATCAACTAGATGGCAACAGGTTTTTTTTGTTTTTGTTTTGGGTAGGTATTAGGTATTACTGGGCACTTAAAATCCAGATACTATTCTAAAGTTTTATATATAGGATATCTTATTTAATTCTCAAAAGGACCCAAAGGGCAGCTACTGTTATTAACCCCATATTATAGATAAGAACACCATTAATTATGAATGAGTCCCTGGGTGGCACAAATGGTTAAGCACTTGACTACTATCCAAAAGTTTGGTTGTTCAAATCAAGAGCCTTCTCAGAAGACAGGGCTGACACCTGCCTCAGAAAGGTTACAGCCTTGAAAACCCTATGGAGCAGTTCTACTTTGCACACGTGGGGTCAACACAAGTCAGAGCCAACTCAACGGCAACTACAACAACAAGTAACTGATATGAGGACTGGCTAGTTAGTAGTAGAGCTGTAATTAAAACCCTTAAAATCCTAATGTAGAGTCTGTACTCTTAACTTTCATGTTATTCTTCATTCCATGAATATATTTTCAAATACCCAAATTCAATTATGCTATATTTAAAGTAAAATCTAATCATAGCAATGATTACTGATTATTTTACCAGAAATTAAAATAATAACTACCGTCTTAAAATAACGGCTCAAATATGAAATTATGAATCAATTATCAAGTTTCACCACGTGGTGAAGATGTTATCTAAACAAACGTGGGCACTTGGGGACATGTGTTAATTATCAATTATAATTTGTCCCATTAGCACAGAAATTTATTAAATTTCTTTATGCTTAAAAAAAAAGTATAATAAAAAGTCCTTGTCCTCTGTTTTTTGTTGTTACGTACCTTCGAGTTACCTTGTCCTCTAAAAGTTGACAATCTAGCTAGAGAAATAAGGCATACACAAAGGCAGTATACGCTAAGTACTCATTATGTGTCCCTGGGTGGTGCAAATGGTAAAGCAGTTAATTACTAGCCGAAAGGTTGGCAATTCGAATCCACCCAGGGACACCTTGGAAGACAGACCGGGAGACCTGCTTCCAAAAGGTCACAGCCTTGAAAACCCTATGGAGCGGTTCTACTTTGCACACATGGGGTGACCATGAGTTGGAGCCAACTCGATGGCACCTAACAATGACATTCATTAAGCAGTAAGATAACTACATTCATTCATTAATAGTGGTAGAATCCAAGGCACTGAGGCAGGCTGTGTGAGATGTTTCTCGGCTATTTTATTTTTATTTGACATATAATTAAATAGCACCAGAGCCCTGGTGTTGCAGTAGTTAAGACCTCGGCTGCTAACCAAAAGGTTGGCAGTTCGAATCCACCAGTCACTCCTTGGAAACTCTATGGGGCAGTTCTACTCTGTGCTATAGCGTGGCTATGAGTCAGAATCCACTCCAAGGCAACAGGTTTTTTTGTTTTTTTAAATAGCACCTACTATGCATTGAGCACTATTTTAAACATTTTACAAATATTCACTCACTTAATCTTTATAACAACAGTTCTGTACCTAGATGCCTATAATTATCCCCTCTTTACAGATGAAGGAGGTGGGGGCTTGCCTAAGATCCCACTGCTGGGAAGTGGCAGAGCTGAACTTCAGACCCAGGCCATCTAGCTCCAGAACCTGTGCCCTTAACCACAACGTTCAGCTTTGTGGCCCATCGTGGACCAGGCATGATTCTAGAGGCAGAGGATTCAGCAGTGAACCAGACAAAGTCTCAGACTTCTTAGAGCTTACATTCCTCTGTGGGGCTGCAGAAACCAACAAGCAATCCAATAACTATAGAATGCCATGGAATGGTGAGTGCTATGAAGACAAATAAAGCAGAACAAGGGGTTAAAGAGAGATGGGGCTGGAGAGTTCATTTTTAATAAGGTGGTCAGAAGACCTGTCTGAAGAGCTGAGACCCAAATGGCGTGAAGGAGAAACCTGTACAGAAAATGTACTCCAGGCAGCGGGGGCAGGAAGCGCGAAGGCCCTGAGGCAGGAGTATGCTTGGGAAGTTCGAGGAAGAACAGGCTAGCAGTGTGGCAGGAGTCGAGAGACGAAGGGGTGAATAGTAGGAAGACATTGAAGAGGAAGCCAGGGGTTAGATCTGGCTTTTGCTTCTAGCGTAATGGGATTTTGAGTAAGGGAATGGTATGGTGCAATTTATATTTTAAAAGGCTCCTCTTGTTGCTGAATGGAGAATAGACAGCAGGGAACCAAGAGTGGACACAGAGCAACCAGTTAGCAAGTCGTTGCAGTAACCATGACCAGAGATGATGGTGCTTGGCACAGTGGTAGCAGGAGAGGCAGTGAGCATGGTCAGATGTGAGATTTATTTGAAGGTACAGCTCGTAGGACTTGATGATACCGTAGTATTCATATACTTCTTTGTTTAGTGTCCCCTTAGGGTCGTAGAAGATGACTTTGCATTTTTTATTTGTCTGACTTTTCTTTTCATTACTGTATCCCCAGCTCCTAAAAATAGTGCCTGCTGTATAACTGGCAGAGTCCTGGTGGCGCAGTGGTTAAGAGCTCGGCTGCTAACCAAGAGGTCGACAGTTCAAATCCACCAGCCTTGGAAACCCTATGGGGCAGTTCTGCTCTGTCCTATAGGGTCTCTATAGGGTCACTATGAGTCAGAATCTATTCGATGGCAATGAATTTGTTTTTTTTGTGTGTGTGTATAACTGGCACTCAATATATTAATGAATAAACATTGGATATGGGGTATGAGGGAAATAGAAGCATCAAGAATGACTCCAAGGTCATAGCTGGCTTTGCCCTGTCTTGATTTATTATGCAGCCAAAAAACTTTACTCCTAGTCTCTTCTCAAAGGCCATAGAATTTTAGACAAGAGGGTGAATAAATAAATATATACATATATGTTCCAGGGTGGTGGGGGTTCCTGAGTAGTACAAATGGTTAATACTGGAATCGACTTGACTGGCAACTTTTTTTTTTTTTTTAAATATATGTACACATATAGGAGCCCTGGTGGCACAGTGGTTAAGTGCTTGGCTGCTAACCGAAAGGTCAGCAGTTCAAACCCACCAGTCACTCCGCAGAAGAAAGATGTGGCAGTCTGCTCCTGTAAAGATTACAGCCTAGAAAATCCTAGGGGGCAGTTCTACTCTGTCCTATAGGGTTGCTATGAGTTGGAATTGACTTGACAGCAACAGGTTTTAGTGGGTTTTTTTTTGTTGTTTTTTTAATACACATACACACACACACATATATATTTATCTAAGAATATATATATTCATCTGAGAATATCAGGACATCACCTTGGGAGGTTATCTTATGCAGCCCCCTGCCTTCAGGTGAGTACAAATAGTTATGCCCCTTTTGACTTATGAGGCAAACTGAGGCCCAAAGACATGAAGTGATCTATCTAATAATAATTAAATAAAATGATGTTAATATATTACATTTATTTTGCATTACTATGTTCCAGGCCCATTGCAAAGTGCTTTGTAATTCTGACAGTTACTCACAGAGGTAGGTACTCTTGTTATCCCCATTTTACAGATGAGGAAGATGTGACACCACAAAGGGGAAGCAGTGAGCTTAAGGCCATAATCAAAAACCAAACTAAACCCATTGCCATCAAGTCAATTCTGACACATACAGCCAGGAAATAATGGAGCCAGACTCAAATTCAGGTCTAGTTTGATGGTAAAGCCACAAATCTATTCAGTTTACCAAATTCACATAACTAATTGTGTTATAACAACCAATATTGGTCTCCCATCTTCCTGAGGTAGATCGATAAAAGCACCTCCGTCGTTGTTTCTTAGGTGCTGTTGAGTCGATTTTCAACTCATAACAACCCCATGTGACAGAGTAGAGCTGCCTCATAGGTTTTCTACGGTGCAATCTTTAAGGGAGCAGATCACCAGGTCTTTCTCCTGCCAAGCAGCCAAGTAGGTTCAAACTGCCAACCTTTCGGTTAGCAGGCAAGTACTTAACTGTTGCACCACCAGGGATCTGTAAAAAAGCATCTGTAGGCCTCATAAATAATTGGCATCTGTGGTTCCTCCACTAACTTAGCTGTCCTGTGTCCTTTTAGACTTGACTCCTATTAACTGAGGAGGTGGGGGTCGATATATTGCTTTTCTCTGTCCCCAGTTTTAGTCTTCCACATAAGTAGATCACTGTGATGGTTAATGTTTTGTATCAGCTTGGCTAGGCCGTGATACCCAGTATCGTGTAATTGTCCTCCATTTTGTGATCTGATGTAGTTGTCCTCCATTTCGTGGTATTGTGTAATTATCCTCCATTTTATGTATTATAAACCTCTATAAGTTAATGAGGCAGGATTAGTATGCAGTGTATCTTGGTCACAGCTTTATTCAAGTCATACCCTTACTTAAGTATATGATGTAAGGGGAGTTCCCTTGAGGATGTGACCTACATCCAATATATATGGATGCTCTGGCAAAGCTCTCTCTTGCTCTGGATCCTGCAACCAGCTTGTCATCATCTGACCTCTGGTTCTTGGGACTTGAGCAAGCAGCCTGTCGTCTGACCTACCGATTTGGGATTTGTCAGCCCCTGCAACCACATGAGTCAGGTGAAGCCTCCAGCCTAACACCTAACTCATGGATTTGGGACTTGTCAGCCTCCACAACTATGTAAGCCATTTTCTTGAGATAAATCATTATACATATTTAATATATATATGCTTCATTAGTTTTGCTTCTCTAGAGAATGCAGCCTTTAATGAAATGTATAGTAGATTAGCTTGAGAATGTGATATTGTGTGTTGTTACAGCAAATTGCAAAGACCTATGGACTTGATTTCTATGGTCTTTTCAAAAGATTCAAAATCTATTGTAATTTGTCTTCCTTCTATGTCCAAATCAGTTATAAATGGCCTAGAAGTTGGATCGCCTTTCCATATGCTAGATAGGCCACTGATTTGGTTACTTTTTCAATGTTTTCATTTCTTTTAATGAAATATTGATTGTTATTCAATCTTCAGTACTTACTTGTGAGATGTTTTATGTGCAGCCAATAGCTAGCAATGAACCACTAACTCAGAAAAGTTATGGCATCTGTTGAACTGGAGAGAAGTAAATATTAGAAGCACCTCATGGTATATTAATTTTCAAAGGTTTGCAATTTGTATTTTCCCCAACTTTTATGGTAATGTGTTTTTTATCCAAATAAATATTATCTGGCTTTTAGAAATGACTTAACATTTTTGAATACTAGAACATATGAAATAGTCAGAAAATAAAACATTTCATATGAATATACTATATATTCATAAAATCAGAAAGGGCATATGTAGAATTTTAAATACATGATTATGGACCTGCTGTTTATTCCAAGAACTGGACACAGACTTACATGACATGGCAAGAGTAAACTGCATGCAGAAAACCAGGACAGAGACTTTCCCATTTTCTAACAGGGAGAGCTTAAAAGTGCCAATGCCACTTGGTCTACATCACGTCATGATCGCTATTTGGTGCCATGCTATCTTTTGAACATGAGAAAGAGATCTAACTAAACCAGGGATACTCAAAGCTACTACATCAACAATTAACATTTTGGGAAGCTTAAATATGCCAGGCATTGTTCTAAGCACTTTCATTGGGTCAACTCAGTTCTCACACCAACTCTGTGAAGCAGATAATATCATCGTCATTTTTGCCGATGAAGGCAATGACATATTGAGTGACTTATCCAAAGAGACAAGACTAGTAAATGACTGAGCAAGGATTGAAACACAGATAGGCTGTCTCCAAAGTCCAGATTCTTAACCACTGCACTCTGGTGTCACTCAACAACAACAACAGAAATAATTTAAATAACATTTTTTAAGCTCTTAGTATGGGCTAGGTCTTACCTTAGGAGCATTGTATCATGTATCTCATTTAATCCTCACTTCAACCCAATGAAGTTGGCTTTGTTATCCCCATGTTACAAGTCAGTAGCTTATAATTTAAGAAGACTTAGATTTATCTTCTTACTTGTTTCTACTTCTTTCCTCTGCTCATTGAGCTGTTGGTGGTAGGAAGCAGATACAGAGTGAATGCTTGAGAACATAGAATGTCAAGACTAGAAGGGAATTAAACAACAGCTAAGTCCAACCTTTGATCTGAGGCTAGACCACCTTCTCCATTATCTCAGAGCAGACTTGAACCTCCACTAACGGGGTTGTTACTTATAGACCTTCTTTTCTGGTGGGAGCAGTTGAATTCTGTTTCAGATTAAAAAAAAGAAGAAAGAAAGAAAAACCTTTACCCATTTTAATGAAACTGAAATAAAACAAAATGAAGCCATTTACCACAAGGAATCCATGGGAAAGAGTCAAAAAGTTATGAGAGTTCAAGATTATCCCCAAAGTTATTAATTTTCTGAACCATATATAGCTAAAGGGGAAAAAGATGGAAGTACTGTTTGACAACCCAAACTACAGGCAAAAACGACTAGAAGAGATGGTTCTGCTTTAACCTTGAATTCCCTGTCAATAGTGTAAAGGGTATTATAATCAGACCTGGAAATGGCATATATTACTTATGCCCATGACCCATTGGCTAAATCTAGCCATTGGCTAGTCACATGGTCCAACTTAATTTCAAAGGAGGCTGGGAAATGTAGTCTTCCTATGTGACTAGGAAGAGGAAAATAAAACAGGCTTTGAGAAACTATAACGATTTCTATAATTCTGCCTCTAGATTTCCACTTAATATTTGAGAAGGCAATTATAAAAATGAACCAAATGAACTATATCCCTAGTATCTAACACTATTCCTTCCTAACATATTGTAGGAGGGCAGTAAATGTTTGTTGAATGAATGAATGAACTTCCCAAATTTGGACATAAGAAGTCCATCATCCTTCAAGTCTGGGACATAGGAACAGGAAAAGAAATTCCCTTTGACTTCCCCACCCGTCAACTTCTGTTTATTCCCCAGAGCTTTTAGGGTTAAAAGGTTACTTTAGAAATCATGGAATGGAGGCATTAATACTACAACATAAGACCAGGGATTTAGTCTTCACTTTGACACTTTCTGTGTATGTGGTCTTTATCAAAGCCCTTCACCTCAGTGGACCTCAGATTTCTCATCTATAAATGGTGGTGGAGGAAGGTACATGATGACCAGGTGCCTATCCAACAGACCTTTCACTTTCTTCCTAGTTAAGAGAACCCGAATTGTTTGTAGGTGGGAATTACTGAGCTCTAGGTGATTATGATTGCTTTAAGCCAATGACGGCAACTCTTTTATTTGAGAGTGATTAGACTAACAGTAGCCAGAATGCTCCTTAGAATCAAGGATGGCAAGACTTTGTCTTGGATCAATCCCTGGAGAAGGACATCATGCATGGTAAAGTAGAGGGTCAGCAAAAAAGAGGAAGACCTTCAATAAGATGGATTGACACAGTAACCGCAACAATGGGTTCAAACATACCTACTATTTTGAGTATGGCGCAGGACTGGGCAACATTTTGTTCTGTTATACCTGGGGCCAGTAGGAGTTGGAGCTGGCTCAATGGCACCTAACAACAACAACAGTCTTGTATTCAGGTTATAGTCAATGAGATATAAAAAGTCTTCCCTGATAAAATAGAAAGATTCACAAGGAAAAGGCCCTTTTGGCCCTACCCACTCCTTCTTCTTTGGATGCTGAAATGTGAGACTGTGATACTTTGAGCTGCTGCAGCTTGCCTAGAACTTTGAAAGGAAACATTGCAACACACTAAAGATGGCAGCACAGAAAGACTGGAAGAACTGGAGTCCTCATTGACATTGTGGAACCTTTGAAACAACCCTGGAACAAGCTATTTCCAGCCTTGGTTTTATATGAAAAATGTACACTTCTATTGTTTGAATCACTTTATTTGCATATCCCATTACTTGCAGCCAAGAACATCCCTAACTGATACAAAGTAAATGACTTTTAGAGGTCTTCCAGCTCCAAAATTGTCGGAGTATTAAGTAATATTTCAAGAGAAAAAAAAAAAAAAGCAACTGTTCTGGAATATATGAAGGGATAATAAAAGTTTAAAAGGGGTGAGAAACAATTGAAGTTAGCTAAACCTAGATACATCGACCAGGTGACAAACGTGGCATATAGAGAGGAAATGCAAATTGGAATGCCCATAGAAAAAGAAAATTGGGCCAGGTCCCTATGGAGGAGGGAAAAGAGCAGGCACAAGTCTGCAGGACAGAATAATTAGAGAATAAATATAGCCCATATGAATGCATGACTTTATCAAGAAACAAATGACCTTAAAAAAGCTTTTTAAAATTATCTTCATTCAAAGTAAGTGTTGTCTTTTGATGAGTAAAAGAATACTAAAAACAGGTGACTTTAAGATGATCTCTTCTCATCTAACTGTTATGAGTCTATGGTTGCTTTTTTGTAACTGCCATTTTCCCAGAAAAGATCTCCTACAATCAGATGACTAGAACAAGCTGAAAGTCAAGCCAGAACAGGGAATGAAAGAGTTGAAGATCGCTTACAGTTTTTATACAAAACAAAGTAATTCAGTGCCTGTGTCTGATTCTGGAGTTAGGCAGTAGCCTCTTTTGTGGAAAATGTAAGAGCATTTTCTTGCACGATATCTGGGATTTATAATGTACTCCCTAAATGTTGGTTGAGTATGATTTTGTATAATGTATTTTAAGTGACTCTGTTCTATTTAGAGCAATAACCAGAACAAATTTACGGGCATCAGTTGGCAATGAACAAAGAACAACATTTCTGGGGTCTTCCAGAAGGGACATAAAGACTTCAACTTCCACCTTAAACAATAGATAAAATCTAGAACCTGGTATTTGAGTGACATAGATAGGATTATAATAAAAATGATCAATGTTTATTGAGCGCTCACTATGTGCTACACATTGTACATTTGTTTTCTCATTTAATCCTCAAAATAATCCCCTGAGCTGAGAACCTTTATTATCTCCACTTTACAAAGGAAGAAAGTGAGAATTAGGTTAAGTAACTTCTCCAAGGTCACTTAGTCTAGAAAGTGGCAGAACCAGGACTTAATCCCAGTTCTATCTGGCACAAAAGCCCCGCTATTTACCACTTGACCACACTGCCTCTCAGTTCAAGAAAACAAAAAGAAGAGGAAGGTGAAAAAAAAGAGTGGGTTTTGTAATGGTCAAAGCTAGAAGAAAGTTGCTTCTCAGATAGGCAAGATGAAAGCAGCATAGGCTAGGTGCAGAAACTGGAAATCAAAATCTTCCTTGGAGAGTAAAGAGAGTTGCGGGAGAGGGATGACTCAGCTTGGACCTGGGATAGAAATAGGTGAAACTAACTAACTAACTAAATAAATAAAATATAGACTTCTAAAATAACTGGGGAGAAAAAAATTGAGCAAAGAACAGTTGAAGTCAGGTATCCAGTGTATCTTGATTCCTCTGGTAGTACAGGAAATTTTCAAACAAGTTTTTACCTCCCATACTGGATTCTTACCAATTCAGCTTTTTGGATATCTGATGGAACTCTAATTCTGCAAAAAGCAAAACATTTGATGAATCCTTCACTTGCCTTGTTAGCAATTTCCTCTTTTAGAAGATCCAGGGAGAAATGAGGAGGGACATGTGATTGGGTGGTGAGTGTGCTGATGAGCTCAAATTTTCAAAGGGCATGTACAGGAAGGGGGAATGAGGGACACACGATCCAGACTGAATGCACAAAAACTAGCAAGGCCCTATAAGTATAACATCCGGGAGGCTAGAGCCCCAAATCTCTAAGGCTTATGAAAAATGCTAACAATAAAAAAGGATTCTTCTAGTTCACTGTTCTGCTACTCGGGGCTGAAAACATAATACTAACAGGTAAAAGAGAAAAAGCAACAAACGGAAACATCAAATTAGAAAAATTTATTTATAAATGAACCAAGAACGAAAGGGTAAGAGGGATCTAGGATTATAAGAGATGGTGCAGAAACCCTGGGCTAGCAACAGCAGAACCGTTACCACCCTACGCTTCAAGGGACCCAGAGAGAGAGAGGTCACCATAATCTGGAAGGAGAGAGAGTCGTGTAGAGCAGGGAGCTTGAAAGAAGTGGTAACTTTCAGTAGAGGGACAGAGCAAGCCCAAGGCTACCTTGTAGAGATGCAGCCAGGGACATAAATCCCTAATATTCTCTCCTCTCTCCTTCCAAATTCCTACCACAGCTAAGCCCACCTGGAATCCAGAGGGCAAGGGAGGCCTTTAATGAAGACCAAACAGGGAAGCCTTCTAGGGCAGAGAGCAGAGTGGAAAAGGGTGAAGAGTGACTCTAGAGGGAGCCACAGAAGATTCCCAGTGCCTGACCTAAATGGTTTTTTGCTTCTAAACCCACCACATAAAAGTAGTTGCTGTCAAGTTGATTTCAACACATGACAACCCCGTGTGTGTGAGAGGAGAACTGTGCTCTATAGGGTTTTCATTGGCTGATTTTAAGAAGCAGATCGCCAGGTCTTTCTTCCAAGGCACCGCTAGGTGGACTCAAACCTCCTTTTGGTTAGCAGCCAAGTGTGTTAACCATTTGTACTACCCAGAGGATCCTTACCACATAAATTAGGTACTAAATGGTAACTGGAAACCCTGGTGGTGTAGTGGTTAAGAGCTAGGGCTGTTAACCAAAAGGCTGACAGTTCGAATCCACAGGCGCTTCTTGGGGCAGTTCTGCTCTGTCCTATAGGGTCACTATGAGTTGGAATCGACTTGACAGCAACGGCTTTTGGTTTTTTTAATGGTAACTAGAGTCCCTGGGTGGCACAAACGGTTGATATGCTCCACTGCTAACTGAAACGTTGGCAGTTCAAGTCCACACAGAGGTGCCTCAGAAGAAAGGCCTGGTCGTCTACTTCTGAAAAAATTAGCCGCTGAAAACCCTTTGGAGCACAGTTCTACTCTGATACACGTGGGTCACCATGGGTCAGAATTGATTTGACAGGCAACAGGTTAAAGGGTAACCAGCAACACATTATTAAAGTACCGAGTCTTCCCAACAACATTTCCCTGGCTCTAGCTACTTCTGTTTCTCTTAGCTATCACTTAGATCTGAGCCAATGCTGCCAGAGTAACTCTCCCCTCAATTCTACAGATATACCTCCTTTCTACAAAATACCTTCTTTCTACATTGCTGCAATGTAACAGATTTTGTAGACCTTTCTAGGTTTTGGTGGAATAAAAACAACCACATGCCCAATCACTTTGAGGCCAAAGGCAGAGACAGCTGGTGCCAAAGATTCGTGTTTCCCTTGCGTTATATATATAGCCTTGGTTCTGGGAAGCAACTGTCCAGCCAGGGACTACAGTTCCCAGCCCCACTTTTTTCTAGATGGGAGTCTGTTGACTAGTTATGACCAACAGAATGAGAGCAAAAGTGATGTGTCACTGTTGAGCTAAGACAGGTATCTGATGTGATGGGGGCCATGTATGAAGATGGTTGTATTATAAGATGGAAAGATCCTAAGTCCCTAAATCACCACTTGCAGGAAAACCACCAAGGAGAGCTGACAGACCAGGAACATCCTCATTATGAAAGTGAGAAACAAACTTTAATTATGTTAAGAGTTCTTGGTTCTTTGTTATAGCAGCTAACTTATACTAATACTATACAGGTGGTCATGGACTTACAACTGGGTTCCATTCCAATGACTCTGTTGTAAGTCGATTCTGATGTAAGTTGAGTACCTCTTTTTTTTTTTTTTTAGTTTTCATTGTTATTGCCTTTATAAATCTGATCTTTATTTGTCTTTGAGGGTTGGAAACATTACATAATCTTCTCTGGTAGATATTATTCATTTTGCATTATCTTGTCCAGTCTACCCTTGAACTTTACAGCAGCTTCAACATCGGAGATTCCTACTTCTCCAGTGATATGCACATTATGTAAGCCAAATCTACATTTGAAGCAATGAAACCAGCCCTTGATGGCATTAAAGTACTCTCAGAAGTCTTCTCCTTGCCCTTCCTTCAAGTTTTCAAAAAGGCTGCGTGCTTTCATATGAATTCTCAGTAAACGCATAGGAATCTTCTGGATTTATTTTTCTATCCAAGTCATCAACAACTTCTCCATTTTGTGGATTGGCCCTTGCCTCTTTGTTAAAATTGTTGATTTTATGCCAATTGCTCCTTTAACTTCCTCCCTAATCTTATTCTTATCCTTAAGGATTATCAAAATGGTCGAATGTGACAGTCCTTCCCCATGTGCTATTTTGCCAACTTTCTTTCCATTATCATAGGCCTTAATGATCTTCATGTTTATATCCATGTCTAGAGCCTTCCTCACCTTCTTTTTTGGATTAGAATTTTCGGTGGCATGACTTCTTTCACTAGACATACTGTTGGGGGTATAAGCAGTGCAGATGTTACAGTTAGAGAAACTTGAACAACTCAGCTTCAAATTAATAACTAATGTTTCTGATGGTAAGAAACACTGCATAAGATCGCACTATAGGCCTGGTCTATAATGAAGTCTGCATCAGTGTTACAGCAACAAAGTTGGAGTCACAACGTCTGTCTAGCGTGGGCGCAGTTCCATTGTTATATTGCACTAGAGTTGATCATTGCCCAAATTTCTACCCATTACAATTCTTGACACCAATACCAACTTCATTGTAGACCAGGCCATAGCCTGCTATACGGCAGTGTTTTGAACAGTAGGTCATAACAATGAACACCTGTGAGGAACATCTGAGAGTAATAACGACAGCAAGTTACATGCCACAACATTGTATGTAGTACATATTACTAATGATGAAGTGTACAAAAAAAAAAGACGTTCATAAGTACAGTTTGTCATAACTTGAATACGTCATAAGTCAGGGACTTCCGGTACTATACTATACCATACCACACCATACCATACTATACTATTCCATATCATACCACCTGAGTGGCACAAACAGTTAAGAGCTCGACTACTAAATGAAAGGTTGGCAGTTCAAGTCCACCCACACACCTCAGAAGAAAGGCCTAGAGATCTGCTTCCAAGAGGTCACACCCTTGAAAACCTTATGGAGCAGTTCTACTCTGCATACATGGGGTTACCATGAGTCAGAGTTGATTGAAAGGCAGCTAACCACAATAAAGACATATTATACTTTACTGTACTATACTATACTATATTGTACTAATGTAAGGCCCTTTACTCTGTAGTTACTTCCTGTAAAATCCCACTTTCAAATTTCCCACCCTGGGCTTCCAATTATAGTAGCCAGAATAAAAGACTGGAATAGAAAATTGTCTACTAGCTACCTCACTAAGATTTTGCAGTTTTATCCATTTTGTGTAGGAAACAGCTGCACTGATGTTTTTGTTGTTAAAAAAGCATCCAAATTATTTTCTCTTTGTTAAATTTCAGTTTGAGGCAGTTCTCAAATCATAGGAAGAGTATGGTATTTGGAGTATTTGAGCCCAAGTTCTACCACTTACTTATGCTGTCTGACCTTGGCAGATTCCATCAGCTCTCTTCTCTATCACCCATGAAGGAGGATATTAATAATGCCTCCCAGTTGGGGTTGTTGTGAGGATCAGATAAGATAAGGGACATGGAAACACTTTGTTCACTATAAAGCATTCGACAAAATTAGTTCTCATCTCTAGTAAAAGGGAGTCAAGTTGCATTTGTCTTTTTAGATCATTCTCCCTGGTCATGGTGTTGTCAAGTTCATTTCCTTTCATTTTTTCTCTCAGATGATCAGGTTCACTCCCTTCTGCTATCTCTCACCTCTATTAACTGGAAAGCAGTTCTCTTTATTGTTTGTAATTTTCACAATTTTGTTTTGCCCAAGGAAGAATGATTAAAAAAAAAAAAAAGCAGTCCAAAAACAAATTAGTAGAAATAACTTCGGTACACTTTAGGGCCATGGTTTACAGTAAAGCTCATTCTTTGCCCCGGGCTGTAGCTTCACATAGAAATTGTTGGATTTCTCATATGGGCCAAAAAAAAACCAAGTGCCCTGTTTATTATCCCAAAGCAATCAAGTTATAGAATGTGGCTTTTTATTGTTTTAAATTTCCTCTGTATTTGTAAGCAGGGTTTTTTAAATCATTATGCTTTAAAAAAAAAAAAAAAGAAAAAACTCAAGGCATAAATAGTGGATCTAGTTCATTCCTCTTGTTTTATAAATGAGGAAACAGATGCCCAGAGATATTTCATGACCCAGTTTAAACATCACCTCCTCCATAATGCTTTTCCTGACTTTCTCTTCTCCCTTGCAGGCTGAGGAAGGTGCCCTTTTTCTATCATAGAACTTGTTGGTGATAGAACCAGTGTCTTAGCTATCTAGTGCTGCTATAACAGAAATATCAAAAGTGGGTGGCTTTAACACAGAGAAATTTATTTTCTCACAGTTTAGGAGGCTAGAAGTCCGAATTCAGGGCACCAGCTCTAGGGAAGTCTCTCTCTCTTTGCCCACTCTAGGGGAAGGTCTTTGTCTCTTTTCAGCTTCTCTTTCTTGACACCTTGGTTATCTTCATGTGGATGGTATCTATCTTCCCCCATCTCTGGTTTTTTGCTGCTTGCTTAATCTGCTCTTTTATATCTCAAAAGATTGATTTAAGACACACCCTACACTAATACTGCCTCATTAACATAGCTAGGAAAATCCATTCCCAAATGGGATTATAACTCAGGTATAAACCAAAACCAAACCAAACCAAACCCATTGCTGTTGAGTATATTCCAACTCATAGCAACCCTATAGGACACAGTAGAACTGCCCCATAGGGTTTCCAAGGAGCAGCTGGTAGATTCAAACTGCCAACTTCTTGGTTAGCAGTTGAGCTCTTAACCACTGTGCCACCAGGGTTCCACCACAGGTATGGGGTTAGGACTTACAATACATATTTTTGGGGGACAAAATTCAAACCAGATTCTAAACTCCTTATAGGAAGAAAGCAAGTCTTCTCTGAATTCCAGGAACATCTGACCCCCATGTAAATCTCCAGCAATCTTCTGCTTCTGTCTCATTGGCCAGAGCTATGTCACATGGTCAGCTCTAGCTGCAAGGGAGGCTATGAAAAAGAGGAAGGAAGAAGGGGGATGGATATTGGGTTGGCCTCTCACACTGCTGCCGCCTGTTACATAGAAGGAGCTCAATAAATATTTGTACACTGAATGTCAGTGTTAGACCTTCAAGGCTGAATGAGTAAACTATTCAAGTTCACACTAGTGGTAGAACATGGGCTAGAGTTCCAACCCAAAGGTCTTTCTTCTACCTAGTACTACCTCAATATCATAAATTCAGTTATGTGGGTAGTTGGTCCTGCATCCTCTTCAGAATCACCTCGCTGCAGTGTCTGAATTCCTCTAAAAGATGTGTAACCATCCTACTGGGGGGTTTCTCTCCAATTCTTCTGTAGTATTTCCCCAAATACCTCAGTCATAGGAATGTGACATTGATGGTTATCTAATAAATGTAAGATCTAGGGGGATTTGTGGGGTCTTCCCTTTTTTGACTTGACTTATTTCCAGACTCAAATTTAGTATGACAAGTAACTCTATCTCACCCAACACTACAGAGTTATTAATAACTTGCCCTACTGAATAAATCAAAGACCCTGAAAAAATGTGGAGTAAGCATTTGTTATACACATATGGGATTTACCAAGTTTCCACGTTTGAAGGATTGTGCAAAGCATTTTAGAGGAAAAGACATTTCACATCTTCTCGGCTTTGAAAACGGTACACTTTGCGTGCAAACAAGTCTGTCATAGCAGCACTAGACAACTAAGACAATCTCAAAAGAGATTGACTCAAGATACACACTACACTAGTCTTGCCTTATCAACATAACAAAGACCACCCATTCCCAAACCGGATTATAACCACAGGCATAGAGGTTAGGATTTACAACACATATTTTCAGGGAACATAATTCAATCCATATCATTCTACCCTTTGGCCCCCCAAAATTCACGTCCTTGCCTCATGCAAAACACATTCACCCTATCACATCATCACAAAAGTCTTAACTCCAAGTCCAAAATCTCACCTTCTGAAGCATCTAAATCAAATATGGCTGAGACTTTAGGCTTATTCCATCCTGGGGCAAAATTCTTCTTCATTTGTGAACCTGTGAAATCTAGAATACAAGTTATTTGCTTCCAAAGTTCAACAGTAGAATAGACACAAGGTAGACATTTCCATTACAAATGGGAGAAATTGGAGGAAAGAAGGGATAACAGGCACCAAGCAAGTCCAAAACCCAGCAGAACTAATTACATTATCTCTCAAGGCTTGGAAATAATCCTCTCTTCTCTGAGATCATCTGGCCAATGGCCCTGCCCTCCAGACTCTGGGTGTTGACCATGCCCTCTGGATTCTGGGTGGGGGCTCCTTGGCTCTGGGCTTAAGCTCTACCTTCTAGGCCCACTGGGATGGCAACTGTGCTCCCTCAGCTTTGAGTGACTCCATTCTCCTAGTCCATCTGAGTGGTAACACCCCCCGCCTCCACCCCAGCAAGCTCCATTCTTCTGCCCTTTGGGCATAGCAGCCCCACCCGCTCAGCTTTGGACAGTGGCCCCAACACCTGGCACTGGTGAAAGGCAGTCTCACATTCTGGAACTGAGTTGCTGAAGATCTGTGTCTTTGAAACCTGGGAGACCGAGTCCCCACCCTATGAAAATGAGGAAGCCCTGCTTCCTGTGCTCCTTTAAACATTTCTGCTAATCTTCGAGCTGCTCCAGGGATGGTCCTTTTCCTTTTTTGGAGGACAACAGATACAGCTCCTTTGGCCTGTTTGCTTCCTGTAGAATCCCAAGAGGCAGACAGCATTCTTTCCTTTCCTTCTTTCTGTGTCCCCTTCAGTACAAGCTTTTGGGGTTTCTTCTGTGGTAGTTGGTTAGATCCATCAGTCACAGGCTTAATCTCTTCAACAAAAGGTTGTGTAGCCATATCCTTGGTGAAATTCTAGGACAAGTGTTCTTAGTTTGTACAACAGAATTTTTCAAATCTTTAAGTTTTGTTTTTATTTTGCACAGTTCATTTTTAAGTCTATCTCTTTCCTCTTACATTTTACTGTAAGCAGCAAGGAGAAACCACACGGCCCCTTTAAGATCTTGCTTAGAAATCTCCTCAGCAAAATATCTAAGTTTATCACTTGCAAGTTCTACCTTCCACCAAATATTTGAACATAATTCAAACAAATTCTTTGCCACTGCGTAAAGAACATTGCCCTTCCTCCATTGTCCAGTCACATGTTCATCATTTTCTTTTAAAGCCATACCAGAAGCACATTTAATGTCCACATTTCCAGCAGGTTTCTGTTGCTGGAGCCATATGTATTCTCCAAAACAATAGAAACTTTCTCTTTGGCTCTCCTCACTTCCTTCTGAGCCTTCACCAGAATTGCCTTTGACATCCATAGTTCTACCAACAGTGCCTTCAAGGCAATCTAGGCTTTTTCCATTAGGCACCTTAAAACTCTTACAGCCTCTACCCATTACCCAATTCCAAAAGCACTTCCATATTTTAGGTATCTGTTAGAGCAGCACCCCACTCTCAGTACCAAATTCTGTCTTAGTTATCTAGTGTTGCTATAACAGAAATACCACAAGTGGATGGCTTTAACAAACAGAAACTTATTTTCTCACAGTTTTGGAGACTAGAAGTCTGAAATCAGGGTATTGGCTCTAGGGGAAGGCTTTCTGTCTCTGCCAGCTCCGGTGGAAGGTCCTTGTCTCTTCTGAGCTTCCACTCCTGGATGATCTTCATGTAGCTTGGCATCTCTTTTCCCCAATATCTGCTCTGCTTGCTTGTTTAATGTCTTTTATATTTCTAAAGAGATTAACTCAAGATACAACCTACACTAATCCTGTGCATTAACATAATGAAGACAACACAGTCCCAAATGGGATTATAACCACAGGCATAGAGGTTAGGATTTACAGGATGTATTTTGGGGGGACATAATTCAATTCATAACACTATGGTATTCCTATAAATGGAATACAGTATTATGAGCCATTAAAAGTCATGTTTTTAAAGATTAATAAGAGCAAATGTTCATCATATAGCATATTAGGTGAAAAATTAATATCACAAATGTTGTATTAGTCAGGGATCTTTGGTTGCAAGAATCAGAACTGGCACCAATATGTGAAAAGAGGGATTTATTATTTCTCAGAGTGGAGCCCATTTCAGGGGCCCTAAACTCAAATGATGTCAGTCTACTTCTCACATGCTCTCTTTTTTTTTTTTTTGTCTTTCATCTATGCTTCTCTCTGTTTCTCCTAGTCTGGCTGAAGAAAGTTATGGAACAAGATAACCAATAACACTGGGCTCATAACCTTACAGCTGGAGGGCTTGTTAAAACACAAATCCTAGGGCCCTACACCCACAGATTCTGATTTCGTAGGTCTGACTTGGGGCCTGAGACTTTAGATTTCTAACAAGTTCCCAGGTGATGCTGATGCTACCACTTCATGGCCCACACTTTGAATGGTACTTGCCAGACCACGTCATTATTAATAACTACAACCCCTCCATAATCTCAATTTCTACCTCCCTACTCTCCAGCTACTAACTCCTTTCTTTCCAGCTCACTCCTTCTGATAATCAACTCCAACTATCCTTTGGTCCCAGGAAGACCTCCAGTCCTAGTGAACCTAGCATGTTTGCACTATTCCTCGCTCCCTTGATGTCCTCTTGTTATTTTTACCCAGTTTAAGTTACATGGTTAATCATTTCAATCACCCTCTTGTATATATCCTCAACTCCCTTATCTCTTCTGGCTTTGCAAAACTCATTTGGCAAAACCACAGCTGTGGTTAGTTGAGCTGTCCACCTATTCCTCACCTTCCCCTGTGCAACTGAAAGTGGCTGGAGAAAAAGAAATGATAATACTGAGTGGTCCCGCTCTAAATTCATGACCACTTAGCTTAAGTAGAATTTTAATGCTTCTCAGTTATCCTATTACATTTCCATAGTTCATTTGCTCTTCTGCTCTCCTAAATGACAATTTCAAATCTTCTCTTTTCTCAAACTTCCAACATCTTGGGGAAGACAAGTCTCTGAGGCTGTGTTTAGAAACATTCCATTGCTCTCAGCTGATGATCTTACTTTTCATTTCACTTAATAGAAGTAATCAGAAGAGGGTTTCCATTGTTTCCATGACCAAATCTACAACCTACAAGCTTCTCTGTCCATACAATTTATCTTCTTTCCAGTTACAATGGATAATCTGCCCATGCTTTTATTTAAGGACAACTTCCCTCTTGGGCACTGGGACCACCCCCATCTTACCTACTCCAGGACTTCATTGCTCTAGTAATTATTTCCCTTCTCTCCTGACTCATCAGTTTTTTCGTCTCTACTGTATTGTCACCATCAGCATTCAAACATGCCGTGTAATAGCTTCCATTTGAAAATAAATCTTCCCTTGACCAGCCACATCCTCCTTCAACCAGGGCTTCGATCAGACTGAATCAGAATCCACAGTTTAACAAGATCCCCAGGTGATTCTTATGTATAGTAAATTTTAAGAACCTCTGCTCTATTAGTGGTTCTCAGAATTGGTCCCTACTCCCTAACCAGCAGCATCACCATTAGCATTGCCTGGTATCTTATTGGAGCCCTGGTGGCACAGGGGTTAAGAGCTTGGCTGCTAACCAAAAGGTTGGCAGTTCAAATCCACCAGCCGTTCTTTGGAAACCCCCTGGGGCAGTTCTACTCTGTCCTATAGTGTCGCTATGAGTCAGAATCAGCTCAACAGCAATGGGCTTTGGGTTTCAGGTAACTTGTTAGAAATACAAATTCTCAGCAGGGGTATGAACTGGAAGGAATTGGTTCGAAGCCCTGCCTCCAAACCACACCCATCTCTCCCTACCCTTTTCTTCAAAATTCCTGGAAAGAGTGAGCTAGACTCACTGCCATCACTTTCCTTCCTCCCATTCTTTCTGGACTCCCCTACAATCAGGCTCCGCTCCACCAAAATTGCTCTTATCAAATCACCAATAACTTTCAAGTCACCAAGTCCATTGATCAATTCTCAGTCCTCATCTTTCTCAACCTTATCAGCAGCATTCGACATAGTTAATGACTTACATAATCTTGAAATTGTTCCTTCTCTTGGCTTCTGAAACTCAACTCTTTCTTGTCCTCTTACCTCCCTGTTCACTCCTTCTTAGTCTTTTTTGCTGATTCCTCCTCATCTTTCCTATTTCTAAAAATTGTAGTGCCCCAGAAATCAGCCCTCGGGTCTCTATTTTTATACTCCCTTAGTGATCTTATCCTGCCCATGGCTTTAAATTCCATCTATGTACTGATGGAGCCCTGGTTGCACAGTGGTTAAGAGCTCAGCTGCTAATCAAAAGATTGGCAGTTCAAACCCGTCAGCTGCTCCTTGGAAACCCTATGGGGCAGTTCTACTCTGTCCTATAAGTTCACTATGAGTTGGAATCGACTCGACGGCAATGAGTTTTTTATGTACTGATGACTTTCAAATTTTATCTCCAACTTAGGTTTCTCCGCTGAACTCCAGACACCTTTATCAAACTACTTACTCTACTTCTGCCCTTGGAAATCTAATAGGCCTCCCAAACTTGTCCAAAATGAAACTCTTGGTTTTCCCCACATTCCAACACCCATGCCTAAAATTTGCTCCTCCCCCTAACTTTCCAGTCTAAGTAAATGGCACTGGCATTCACCTTGTTGCCCAGGCCAATATACAAACAGGGGCTATGCCTAGATAGTAGCGTTACAAGTGATTTTCCTGCTTTTCTTTACACTATGGAGTAAATAGTGATGATCAGAGGAGGAGTCCATCGTATTAGAGATGTGAAAGGATTCAGGAATAAAGAGTAGAGATAGACCCTGTGCATTCAAGGCAATGTGTACACGATGTAAAGACCTTGCAGAAACAGACAAAGCAAGGAAATGGAAACTGGGAACTGCAAAATGTTTGCATCCTTATGACCATGAAGGCAAGGTAACCAAGGTCAGCTGGAATTTGACCAAATGGAGCGATGGCCAATGTGAGACTGACAATTGCAGCACTTGGCATTACCACGTGTGCTTGGCCAGTCCATAAAGTTTGATCTGAGCTCTAGACTGGAGAGAATGACACCTGAGACTCAGATCCAAGTTCCTTTTACTTAGGATTACTCCTGAAGTAGCACAAGGAATATTAATAAAACAAGAGTGCAGGAGAGTGGACTTGGGTCCCCTTTTCTCTCTTATCTCAGAGAGGTGCACCTGATGTTAACCCACATTGAGTGGAGTGTCTACCAGATCAGAAGAGCACAGAATTGTAGGTCCAATGCCCTCTACACCCCCAGCCATGGCAGAAACAACTAATATTACCATATAAGGCAGCAATTCTGCGTCTCAGCTAGGCAGGTCATCTAAGCTTAAGGTCCCGGTTCCAGGCGCTGAAATTCTACACTGGGGTAATCTTCCATTATCTGCACCTGCACTTTGAGGCCAAGGGTTTTTTGCTTCTGCTTGCTTAGGGGGTTTCTGTGAGCAAGCTTGGCCACGGGCAGCCTCACTTCAGTTATAGGGTCTTTACCTCATGATAAGAAAAGTCTATGCAAATAAGTAAAGGGAGCCATACATGGTTTTAACTGGCTCCCCCTTGGGAGAAGTTCAGGGAGGGCCCGGGAGTGGTTTGCGTAGCAGAGGGAACACATGTGAGTTATGTATGTTGTTGTTGTGTGCCGTTGAGTTGGTTCCAACTCATAGTCACCCTATAGGACAGTGTAGAACCGCCCCATAGGGTTTCCAAGGCTATAATCATTACAGAAGCAGATTGCCACATCTTTCTCCCGTGAAGCCACTAGTGAGTTCAAACCGCCAACCTTTTAGTTAGCAGCCAAGTGCTTAACCACTGTACCACCAGGACTCCTTGAGTTATGTATAAATGGCTTATACTGGGCCTGAGCACTTGAGAACTTCTAGGTTCCACGTGGTATCCTCATTTCTCTTATTGACTTCAGGTGGAGTCCATCTAGATAAGAAATCATACGGCTGCATGTCTTTGTTATCCACCTGTTCTACTTATTGGCATCACTGGAAGGAACCTTGGAGTAGAGAGTGACAGGGACTCATTCACCCGGTGACATGTGGACATTGGCCTGGGACCACAGGAATTGTAGCTACCTGCTCATTAAATTGCTATAGGCCAGGAAGACTGAACATACGAGAATATGATTGTGGGAGAAGAATAAGAAAGCAATACACACCATTGTTATTTTACAAATTTCCGACAAAGAATATGTGCTACTCTTATTCGTAATTTTTTAAATTATATTTGTGGGAGGAGCGGAAGGAGAGCAGAGAATAGAGGTCAAGAAACAAGAGAGAGCACAAATAGCAGAATGAGGAAAAACACAAAAAACATTTCACCTCTTACAAGCTCTTTCCCCTGTGCCTCATCCATGTCACTGGGTGGACTTGACCCCTTTGTTCTTGATTCCTGACATTAATCTAACCTTGAATCCTGTATTCCTAACATTGCCTATTGTTTTGTCCTTAACATCTATTTTTCTGAATTCAACCTATGAGATTGAATCTTTTTAGTCTTATAAATGCTTGTAAGGAAAGCCTGAGCCTTTTTCCTGATAAATGAGTAAGGGTTGCTTTTGTATTATTGATTTTTTAAAGTTATTTCGAGATTTCTTGTTCAGAAAATCAGAAATTACAGGGCTGGATGATATCTTAGGGTTCACGGAGTTCAACTCTCTTGAAAAAAAGAAACTGAGGCTCAAAGAGGGTCAGGTACTTGCTCAAGACCAATGTCTGGAGTAGAGATGAGCCCAGACTCCAGGTCACCTAATTTCCAGTGCTCTGTCCACTGCATCCCAGGGAGAGAATGCAAGTCATATCAAAAGGAAGAAGCAGAATCCCTTCCTGCTTACAGAGGAGGCACATGGCTCCTCCTCATATTGCATGTTACTATGGGAATTAATGGCTCAGTTTGGTATTAAACAATATGGCTCACGTGGCTGATCTGGCCCAAGTGAAGAGTCAGCAAAATGGAGACCTGAGCTTCTCTGGATGATAATCAGGGGCAGTCCCTGAAGGGGCAGGACAAACGCATTAAGCCTTTCTGCAAAGCCAGTTTTGGGAAATGGTCTGATTGCTGGATAAATCACCCCAGGAAATTGAAATGAGTGGTGAGGATGGCACAAGCAGTGTACTTTATAGGGTAGCAAACAGTTACCTATACCTTAGAGAAATCACTCTACCAGAAGTGGAAGGAATCCTACAGAATGTCTGGGGAAATAAGGGGAGACAAGGAAGAAGAAACGAGCGTATATGAGGTATATAAATCAAAAGAATAAACTGATGTTAGAGGTGGTATAGAATGAAAAGAAAGTAAGAAACTGGTAGCTAAAGACAGGGCTGAAAGGCGACAAAGACTGCAAGGGCAGCAAGAAACCCAAGAGTATACTGACCTCTCAGTAGTTCGTGGACTTGGTGATTTATTCATAATAGATTTTTTATGCCAGGTTGGACTGACATGACCATGAAGCTCAGAATGCCTGTCCTCTCTCTCAGCTAGCCTATACACAGAGAATGCAAATTAGTGTAATGCTAAGTTGCTAAGTAAAGCATGACCAGGAGACTAAATGCATTGCAGTCTTAGCTGTCATTCATTTGTTGACTTGTTCAGTCGTTTATTCAAAACATATTTATTGGGCATGTAATATGTACCAGGCACTGTGCTATGGTTCAATGGTACAATAATTGACAAGATTGCTGTGGTCGCTGCTTCCCCTGCCCTCACTGAGTTAACATTCTAGTGGGGTGGTGAGGAGGAGGAGGAGGAGGTACTCAAAGCCACAAAAAAGTAATTTGGGGTATTAGCCACCCTATGACTTCAATACCAGGACTGTACTCTGCTATATGTTGCAGAAAACCTGAATTATAGTGGCTGGCTTAAACAAACAGAGGTTTATTTTTCAAACATAATAAGAAATACAAGTAAGTAGAATTTATTTTTCACACATAGAAATATAAATATAAGCAGTCTAGAGAAGGTGCAACTACTCAAAAATGCCACCAGGAATCCTAACTATTTATCTAGACAGGCTGTATGGCACAGCGGTTAGGTGCAGAGACACTAGGCACCAAGTGGTCTAGGTCCAAATCTTGGCCAGTGCATACCTTGCTTATTAGCTGTGTGACATTGGGAAAGTTACTTAACCTTTCTGTTCCCCAGCTTCCTTATATGTAAAGTGGAGATGAAAATAATAGCCCCTACCTCCTAGGCCTATTAAAAAAATTAATAGTTTAATACTCGCAAACTGCTGGCATAGTGCACGCCGTAAGAAATATGTGTTATTGAAGTTGTTATTGCTATTAGTGTTCTGCAGCCTTAACAAATGAATTTTGTTCTCACGTTTGGCCTCTCCTGGCCTCAAGAAGGCTGCTGCACCTTCTGGATAGAAAGAAGGAGGAAGAAATGAAAAAGCATGCCAGGCAAATCCGACCCTTTTAAAATCAAGAATACAAAAGCATTTCTGAAAGTCCCGGCCAGCAGACTTTGCTTTCACCTCATCGGACAGAATTGAGTCACATGACCACACACCTGGCTGGAAGATGGTGAAGAATCTGGCTTACAGACAGGTTAAGGAGATCACAGATGGGGATTGGGGATTGGGGGCTGGGACATGGACATAGGAACAGCCAACCAAGAGTGCCTGCCGTGGCTTCCGTCCAGAGACAGCCCGTTAACATTTTACATATCTCTGTTTTTTATGTGCGCTTTTCCCCTTACTTGATTACATAGATCAAAAGTTGGCTGAACTGAATAGTCCCCGCATCTCATTCAGTCATTACTCACCTGGGTCTCATTTCTTCCCCACAAGATACAGCACCCTAAATTATCCAATTCCAACCATTCCAACCGTTGCAACCAATTCAACTATTTACTATAGTCCCAGTATGTATGCAGAACCTGTGCTGCTGCAGAGGACTTCAAAACTTAGAAATGGTGACTGCAGCGCAATGGATCACTTTATATCGCCTTTCTTGCAATGGTCTTGTAACTCCCACCAAATGGTTGGGTGGGACTATGCAGATAAGGTGATTGTGGCCCACCAAGGGGATTGGACAGCTTGCTAATAATACACACAAGAAGCATGGCACTCTTTTGGGGGTGGGACCATGCAAATATGGTATGTGGAACCCTAACGAGGGGATTGGTCAGTTTTGCCACTCCGCTAGGCTTAAAAGAGAGCCAATCCTAGAGCAGAGGGGGATCTGACTACCACCAAGAAGAAATGGGAACGGAGCACATCCTTTGTACCTGGGATCCCTGTGCTAAGACCCTCCTAGATACAGGAGCAGGGGCGGATTAACTAGTAAGCATGATATGCTTGGAACTGCATTGAGCAAGGTATGCATGGGCTTAATTGTATATACTTGCTAATCTGCGGTGAGCGATTTCTCATGGTTTTCATCTTTGACGTGATAGAGGACAGGTGAAGTTGTACACTGCAGATTAGTGGAAAGGCACAACTGGGCCAGTGCATACCTTGCTTATTGGGTAATCCCGCCCTGCCCAGGAGACAGAGACAGAGATTTAACACCAGAGATGGCAAGACAGTGAGAAGCAGTGGCAGAGAAACAGCGGCAACAGAGGCAGCAGAACCAGGAGACCAGCAGGAGACAGTGTGGTGAACTTCCTGTCCCACAGAGCTAGAGAGCTGAGTGCTTTCTGCTGAGGCTTACTGGTGGAGTAGGGTGCCTCCAGGCACTTATTAGCAGAGCTAAAGAGCTCTGTTACACTTACCCCAGCAGGGGTGAGGCCAGGCTGAGGGGCTGGAGGCCTGCCTACGGGGCGTGGCAGAGAAGAGGCTGTCCTAATCAAAGAACTGTATCCTGAATTGTAAACTGTTACTTCCCTAATAAACCCCATAACTGTATGATCTGTGAGTTCTGTGTGGTCGTTGCAACGAATTATCAAACCCAGAGAAGTAGAGAGTGCCTTGGGAGGGACAGCTGGTGTCAGAATTGGTAAAAAGGTTGGAGGGTGATGGCACATCTGACCTCCGCCTCATAGCAATCAGCCTTAGGCTGTTGATGCTGATAATGATTCTCTCTCCTCATGGTGAAGTTAGAGGAGGCCAGACAGACACCTCTGCAACATCATTTTTACAGTGACTGTCCTCAGAGATCATCTAATCTCTTTGTTGAGAGGAGCCTAAATTAAGAAATTGGAGGAAGTACAGCCAGAACACCCTTGGAAGCGAGGATGGCGAGACTTTGCCTCAGCTACTTTGGACAAGTCATCAGGAAGGACCAATCCCTGGATAAGGACATCATGCTTGGTAATGTAGAGGGTCAGCAAAAAAGAGGAAGACCCTCAATGAGATGGACTGACACAGTGGCTGCAACAATGGGCTCAAACATAACTATTATTATAAGGATGGTGCAGGACCAGGCATGTTTCATTCTGTTATACATGAGGTCTCTATGAGTTGGAGCTGACTCAAAGACACCCCTAACAGCAACAATAGAAAGAAATCTGGCCTTAAGGATAAAGAACCTTAGAAATGTTTATACCTTTACCCAAAAATTTCATTCCAAAGATATTCTAAAGAAATAATCAGAAGGCCAGACAAAAAGCTATTTTCAATAGAAACAGAGGTCATACAACTGCCTTTTAGACAATCACAAAAGTTATGTTTATGAGGAGTATTTAATGTTATGAGAAAATGCTCATAATATACTTTTAGGTTGGGGAGGAAGTTTACAAATGTGCATGTACTATAGAGTGGTTAAATATATGGACTTTGGAGTTAGATACGCCAGTTCCAAGTTCCTTCTCTGCAACTCAACAGTTGTTTATGTTGGGCAGTTTGCTTAACTTTCCTAAGCCTCTAAATCAAACATTTCAAAAATGTTGATAGAGGGAGAAGGAAGAAATGTTTAAGAAAGAAATGCATTCGCAAGGTATGAGGGTGGTGAACATCAAAGAGACCATCCAAGTAAGAATAGTTTTCTATCATTGGGCTCTTTGCTTCCTTATGTCCGAATTTCTACTCAACCAACCTTAATAATGTTTCTAAGTCTAATATTGTTATGTGCTAAATCCCAATATCATTTGACCTCTCTGAGGTATCAGACCCAGTTAACACCCCTTACTCCTTGAAACTCTCTTTGTTCTTGTTTTCCATGATACCACTCTCTCCTCAATATTCTCATTGGCCTCATTGATGACTTCCTCTCAGTTTCCGCTATTGAATTCTCCTCCTCTCTGTCTATATACTTAATTCTAAGATGACTCCTAAATTTTCATCTCTAGAGACAACACCTCCAACCAAACTCCAAACTCATTTACTCAACTATGTGCCCAACATCTCAAATATAGCAAGTCCAAGAGAGAACTCTTGATTTCCCCTTGAAAATGTGCTCCTTTCCCTGTCTCTCCTGTCATCCATCCAGTTGCTCAAACCCCAAATCTAGGGTCCATCCTTGATTCTCCATTCCTTCCAACTACCTTCTGCCCACACCACATAGGGGTGCTTGCCAGAAAAACAGCTTCCCATTCCCTAGGGTTGTTTGCTGAGCTGCAATACCTACAGGGCCCACTATCAAGCTATGCCCAAACACATTGTGATGAAAGAGCTCTTGGAGAGCACCCTGGAAACCCAGGAATGCCCCCATCAACTTTTCATTCCTCTCACAAATACAGGAAATGAGAGTGGGTGGTTGATGTGTAAGCTTTAGATCCGGGGATGTTTGGAAGTAGACTGGAGCTCACTTGACTATTTCTGAAGATAGGTGTCTTTGTGGAGTGGCCAGACCCACTGGGCTGGAAGCATCCATGGTGCAGTGTGGTGTGGCTGAGAAGAAGATGAGGACAAGCCTCACTCCATCCCAGTTCTCTGTGTCCTTCAGAGGATGCAGAAGATCTTAGAAATTTCTGTGTCTCCACCAGGCAGAGCAATACCAAGGTAAGCAGAAGAGCAGGAATCTTTGAGCAGTCTAAATGATCGCTAGGCCAAGTGATGCGATGCAATCCAGAGGAAGGGGTCCACACTGACAGAGGATGAGACTGAACACCACCCCAAGAAAAATCACACACACTTTCTGCAGGGAGACCACCAATTCAGCAGAGGTCACTAGCATCGGATAGCACCAGACAGAACTGACTGTAGGAAAGACAAAGACGCTTCCCTTGCACTGCCCTCTTATGGGTAATCACAGAAAAATTTCTCTGCCTCTCTTGGCCTTCCTCCCTGCCCTCAATTGTACAATAACTCAAGCAAGAGGTGGTAGGCAGTTATCTGAGATCCATCTCTGGTCCTCCACTCCAAGCTCCTAGGGCTACAGAAAGAGTGATCTGCGCTGGGGCGAGGGATGGTGGGGGAGGGGGCCTGGGAACAGAACTTTTTGTTGAGCTTGCAAATCAACAGAACTGTGTCTTAACTCTGAAACAAGACTGCTTACATTACCAAAAGAAGCTAGAATGTTACTAAATCTGTCCAACATATCACTAAGGGAGCCTACCCAGGGGACCTGTATACCCAGGAATACACCATAGCACAGTTGGAAAGAGTAATTGGGAAAAATTAAACTGCTTAATGTTTATTATACCTAAATGTAATGAAACCCTTCAAAGAACTGATTATTAAAATCTTGAGCCTCAAAATGAGTCTGTGAGGTTGGTTATTATTATCCCATTTTACAGGTGAGAAGAGAGAAGCCCAAGAGTCGTGTTAGATAACCTGTCCGAGGTCACAAAGCTATTAAGTAGCAGAACCAAAAGCTGAACTAGAAGTCCAATGTTTTTTCCAGTAACAACAAAATCACTGTTGCCTTTTATTAAGTGGTTACATGGAGCCAGATCCTGAGCTAAGTGCTTAAGTGCTCATGTAATCCTTACAACTCTCCTAAGAGGCAGAAGCTCTTAATTTCATTTTGCAGATGAGGAAGCTGCCTCTCTCATTATGGGATACCCAGCACAGCAACACGTAAAGCACTATGTACGTAGGTGGGTAAGACACAGCTCCTGCTTTCTGTGCTCCACAACAGCATTGTGGCAACCCACATTCAAGCCGAAGATAAATAAATAATCAGAGGATGATTCAATAGCAAACTAAAGATGTGGTCTATAACTTTATAGGAGTTCCAAATAGGGAATGAGCATGTGTCTTTGTTGCCTAGTGCTGCTGTAACAGAAATACCACAGACGGGTGGCTTTAACAAACAGAAATTTATTTTCTCACAGTTCAGGAGGCAAGAAGTTTGACTTCAGGGTGTCGGCTCTAGGGGAAGGCTTTTTCTCTGTGTCAGATCTGAAGAAAGGTCCTTGTCCCTTTTGAGCTTCTGCTCCTGGGCAATCTTCAGGTGCCTTGGCATCTCTCTTCGCTCATTGCTGTTTTCTTCTGTCCTAATTTGTTATTTTTCTATCTCAGAGGTGATTGGCTTAAAATACACCCTACACTGATATGGCCTCCATATGGCCTCTTAACATAACAAAAAAGAAACCATTCCCAAGTGGGATTATAACCAAAGATATGTTGTTGTTGGGTGCCTTTGAGTTGGTTTTGACCCATAGCAAGCACGTGTACAACAGAACGAAACACTGCCCAGTTCTGTGCCATCCTCACAATTGTTGTTGTGCTTGAGCCCATTGTTGCAGTCACTGTGTCAGTCCATCTGATTGAGGGTCTTCCTCTTTTTCGCTGACCCTCTACTTCACCAAGCATGTTCTCCTTGAACTGGTTCCTTCTGATAACATGTCCAAGGTACTTGAGACGAAGTCTTGCCATCCTCACTTCTAAGGAAGATTCTGGCTGTACTTCTAAGACAGATTTGTTCCTTCTTCTGGCAGTCCATAGTATATTCAATATACTTCTCCAACACCATAATTCAAATGCATCAATTCTTCTTCCATCTCCTTTATTCATTGTCCAGCTTTCACATGCGTATGAGGCGATTGAAAATACCATGGCTTGGGTCAGACACACCTTAGTCCTCAAAGTGACATCTTTGCTTTTTAACACATTGAAAAGGTCTTTTGCAGCAGATATGCCCAATGTAATACGTCGTTTGATTTCTTGACTGCTGCTTCCATGGGTGTTGATTGTGGATCCAAGTAAAATGAAATCCTTAACAACTTCAATCTTTTCTCTGTTTATCATGATGTTGCTTTTTGGTCCAGTTGTGAGGATTTTTGTTTTCTTTATGTTGAAGTGTAATCCATACAGAAGGCTGTAGTCTTTGATCTTCATCAGTAAGTGCTTCAAGTCCTCTTCACTTTCAGCAAACAAGGTTGTGTCATCTGCATACTGCAGGTTGTTAATGAGACTTCCCCCAATCCTGATGCTGCATTCTTCTTCATATAGTCCAGCTTCTTGGATTATTTGCTCAGCATACAGATTGAATAAGTATGGTGAAAGGACACAACCCTCATGCACACCTGGAAAAGCTTGGACTTTTTCCTTCAATACTATCAGTTTTTTATCATATGCTACCCCCTAAAATGGTAGAATGTCAAGCAATTCTTTGTGTTACAGTGACTCAGTGTATTCCTTCCATCTTCTTTTGAAGCTTCCTGTTTCATTCAATATTTTGCCCATACCAAACCAGAAAAAAAACAAACCTGTTGCCATCAAGTCAATACTGACTCATAGCGACCCTATAGGACAAAGCAGAACTGCCCCATAGAGTTTCCAAGGAGCGCCTGGTGGATTCAAACTGCTGAGCTTTTGGTTAGTAGCCATAGCTCTTAACCACTACACCACCAGGGTTTCCATTTTGCCCATAGAATCCATCAATATTGCAACTGCAGGCTTGAATGTTTTTCTTCAGTTCTTTCAGCTTGAGAAATGCCAAGCATGTTCTTCCCTTTTGATTTTCTAATTCCAGGTCTTTGCTCATTTCATTATAATACTTTACTTTGTCTTCTTGAGCCACCCTTTTAGTTCTTCTATTTAGCTGTTTAACTTCATCATTCGCTTTAGCTGCTCTATGTTCAAGGGCAAGTTTCAGAGTCTTCTGACATCAATTTTGGTCTTTTCTTTCTTTCTTGTCTTTTTAATGACCTTTTGCTGTCTTGATTTATGATGTCCTTGATGTCATCCCACAACTCGTCTGGTCTTTTGTCATTAGCGTTTGATGTGTCAAATCTATTCTTGAGGTGGTCTCTAAATTCAGATGGGATATACTCAAGATTGTATTTTGGCTCTTATGGACTTCTTCTAATTTTCTTCAACTTCAACTTGAATTTGCATATGAGCAATCGATGGTGTGTTCTGAAGTTGGCTCCAGGCGTTATTCTAACTGATGATATTGAGCTTCTCCATCATCTCTTTCCACAGATGTAGTCAATATGATTCCTATGTAGTCCATCTGGCGAGGTCCATGTGCATAGTCGCCGTTTATGCTGATGGAAAAACGTATTTGCAATGAATAAGTCATTGATCTTGCAAAATTCTGTCATGCAATCTCCGGCATCATTTCTATCACCAAGGCCATCTTTTCCAACTACTGATTCTTCTTCTCTGTTTCCAACTTTTGCATTCCAATCACCAGTAATTTTCAATGCATCTTGATTGCATGTTTGATCAATTTCAGACTGCTGAAGTTGGTAAAAATCTTCAATTTCTTCATCTTTAGCCTTAGTGGTTGGTGCATAAATTTGAGTAATAGTCCTATTAACTGGCCTTCCTTGTAGGCTTATGGATATTATACTATCACTGACAACGTTGTACTTCAGGATAAATCTTGGAATTTTTTTTTTTTATGTTGAATGCTACACCATTCCGCTTCAATTTGTTATTCCCGGCGTAGTAGACCATATGATCGTACGATTCAAAATGGCCAATACCAGTCCATTTCAGCTCACTAATGCCTAGGATATCAATCTTTACGTGTTCCATTTCATTTTTGATGACTTCCAATTTTCCTACATTCATATTTTGTACATGCCACGTTCTTGTTATCAATGGATGTTTTCAGCTATTTCTTCTCATTTTGAGTTGTACCACATTAACAAATGAAGATTCCAACAGCTTTACTCCATCCACATCAAGGTCGACTCTACTTTGAGGAGGCAGCTCTTCCCCAGTCATATTTTGAGTGTCTTCCAACCTGAGGGGCTCATCTTCTTGCACTATATCAAACAATGTTTCACTGCTATTCATAAGCTTTTCACTGGCCAATTTCCCAGAAATAGATCACCAGGTCCTTTTTCCTAGTCTGTCTTAGTCTGGAAGCTCCACTGAAATCTGTCCACCATGGGCGACCCTGTTGCTATTTGAAATACTGGTGGCATAGCCTCCAGCATCACAGTAACACACAAGCCACCACCATATGACAAATTGACAGACCAGTGGTGGACCACAGGTATAGAAGTTAGGGTTTAGAACATATATTTTAGGGGGACACAATTCAGTCAATAACAGCATGTGAAATAGGGTTATTGCCCAAGGTTTCAAGAAAGAAAATGTCATTTTTAGTGAGTCTAAAAAATTGCCCGGATGGAGCATTTCTATTCTGCCCAAATGGTGTGGCCATAAGTCAGAATTGACTTGACAGCAACTAACAAAAACAACAGAAGATATAGCTATTTTTCCCCCTGAAGGAATTGGCTGACAAATCTGTAGAGAAGGCCAGTTGGTTGGAAACTCTCTGGCAGGAGCTGATACTGCAGTCTTGAGGCAGAATTTCTTCTTTCTCAGGGAAACCTGTTTTGTTCTTAAGGACTTTCCAATGATTGGATGAGGCCCACCAACGTTATCAAGAATAGTCTCCTTTACTTAGTCAGCTGATTATAGATGTTAACCACATCTGCAAAATATTTCCACAACAACACCTAGATTAGTGTTTAATTTAAAAAGAGAGCCCTTTACTCCCACACAGTATGTCAATACGTCGGTATGATGCATTTATTATCTTTACACCTTCGCTGAGTGTTTACAGTTCATTAAGTGTAGGGTGGCACTTAAGACACAGGAGCTCAAAGATGTTTGAGATATTATCCCTTTCTCAAGAAGTTTACAATCAAATGGACAACATTTAGTAACAAATGATGTCATTACAAATACTACAAAAAGCATAAATATTCTTAGAACTATTTATGTTAAGAAAAACTGTTCACTTTCTTCGAGGAAAGAAATGTGAATGCTGACGCACTCGTGCAATTCTTGGATGTTCAAAGTTTGTTATTTCATGAGGGGATGGAGGGGGTTGGAAAAGATTTGAAGGAAGAACAGTTCATTGTACGGAAGAAAAAACAAAGAGGTGCTTACAGAGTAGTTAATGTTCGTTGAGGATCTCTACTCAATGGTGTCCTTGACTTCTTAGTAGAACCCAGTGATCAGGAATAGCACACCTGCATATTTGTGTAACCAGACCGCTTTAGGATTAAAAACAAGTCAAAATTAGGGGACACTGAGCTTCTATTGGAAACCCTGGTGGCATAGTGGTTAAGTGCTACTGCTGCTAACCAAAAGGTCAGCAGTTTGAATCCACCAGGTGCTCCTTGGAAACTCTATGGGGCAGTTCTACTCTGTCCTGTAGGGTCACCATGAGTCAGAATCAGCTCAACGGCAATGGGCTTTTTTTTTACAGGAGCCTCTGTTAAAGGTGATGGAAAAATTTGGGAATAGTTAATGGTGATGGCTGAACAATATGATGAATGTAATTAATGTCACTGTACTCTCCATGTGAAGATTATAGAAATGGCAAATATTTTGCTACTAATATATTTACCACAATTTAAAAAAAAAAAAAAAAAAAAAGATTGTCTGGATTTGATGGCTAGTCCTGGAAATAGTGAGATGGGACTCCAAGAAGTACAGTGGGGAAATCATCAGTAAGGCCACAGAAGTGGAATGAACAATGTGGATTCAAGGACAGTAAGCCCACCAGTCTGGCTCATGCGAAGATTGAGTCTTAGGGAACAGTAAGTCTTTACTGGATGCTAGGACTTTTTCCCCATCCCTTCTCTCCCCACCTCTCCCAACTCCCTGCATCTGACTTGCTCCTACTCATCTGTTCAGTTTCAGCTTTGACATCACTTCTGCTCAGATGTTTTCTCTACTGCCTCCCATGGGCTCCAACTGCACTTTGTACCATTGCTACCCTCTATCCAGTACCCATCAGCTTGTAATTCAACGGATTACTTACTTGCCAGAGTCCCCCACCAGGCTATAAACTGCCTGAGGGGAAGACCATGTCAATCTTGTTCACCACTCCATGTTTAACAGTGTCTGGAACACTTAAGATGATCCAAAAAATACTCATTGAATGAATGTCTGACTATCTATTAAAAAGAAAAGAAAAACAGCTGCCATCAAGTCAATGTCAACTCATGGCAAACCCATGTGTGTCAGAGTAGAACTGTGCTCCATGGGGTTTTCAATGGCTGTGATCTTTCAGAAATAGAAAGGCCAGGACTTTCTTCTGAGGTACCTCTGGGTGGATTCAAACTGCCAACTTTTCAGTTAGTAGCTGAGCACTTAACAATTTGTGCCATCCAGATACTCCTGACTATCTATAATCAAAAATAACCTACTGCAATTGAGTCGATTCCGACTCATAGCAACCCTATAGGACAGAGCTGAACTGCCCGCATAGAGTTTCCAAGGAGCACCTGGTGAATTTGAACTGCTGACCTTTTGGTTAGCAGACGTACCTCTTAACCACTATGCCACCAGGACTTCCATAGGTACATTACAAAAAAAAAAACTCATAGTGGCTGAGTCAATTCCGACGCATAGTGACCCTATAGGACAGGGTAGAACGGTCCCATAGGGTTTCCAAGGAGCAGCTAGTGGATTCAAACTGCCGACCTTTTGGTTAGCAGCCGTAGCTCTTAACCACTACACCACCAGGGTTTCCATAAGAACATTAGTGGGTATTAAATAAATTCCAGACATTATTTGGAC
>NW_004443963.1:8825569-8842369 GCF_000243295.1 Trichechus manatus latirostris | reverse complement strand
TGTACTGTCTTACCCTTCACCAACGTTACCACTTATCTATTGTCTATCAAATGTCACATTTGTTGGAAAGATCTGGCAGTGGCAGGCAGCCTGGGAAAGAGACTGAAGGTGAAGAGACCAGTTAGATGAGAATTTTTAAGAATTCAAGTTTGGGGACCTAGCGTAAGGAGATGACAATAGGAATGAATGGGGGAGAGGGAGGACATGTTGATTTAAAAAAACTGCACTTGGTAACAGTTTAGAAATAATCTATTGGCCTCCTTGCTGTTCCCAAAATTCCAGACCCACTCTTGCCTCAGGACCTTTGCACCTGCTGTTTCCTTTGCCTGGAATGCTCTTCCTCTAGATAGCTTTACTACTAGCTCCCTCCTTTCCTTCAGTTTTAGCTCCTTCAGTTACTTTCTAAATGAAGCTTTCCCTGACCCAGTTTTCATTCCCTCTCTCACCCTTTGTATCCTTCTTTCCTGCTTTTTTTTTCTCCTTAGCACTCCTTGCTAACATGTTTATATTCTGTATGTTTTGTTTCCTTCATGAGAGCAAGGGTTTGTGTCTATTTTGCTCACTTCTATACCCTAGTACCTAGAACATTCCTAGGCATATGTTGACTCCACAATAAAGGCAGTAGCCAATAGGGACTCTATGGTTTTGAATCTAGGTGATGGGAAAAATGGTGGTTTGGTTAGCAGGAAGAAGATATCCGAGAAATTTATCTTGGAAAGAAAGACTTCTTATCTGACATTTGTAATCAGTCCTGCTAGGGTGACCATCATGAGTATAAAGAATAGAAGAAAATCCTAGATATTTAGCTTCCTTCACCTGCGGTCAATGAGTTCTTTCTGCCCTCAACCCCTGACCCTGCCAAGCAGGCTACGGTCTCCCCATACCTCACTGGTATCATTTCACTCTCCACTATGCCCCACGATGCTCACCAATAAGCTGGAAAGCACTGGACTTGGAACAAGCCCCCAGAATCTTATCCTGGCTGAACTAAGAATGAGCTGGGTGACCTTGTGTGTATGTGTGGGGGTGGGGGGTGGAGGGGTCCGTCCTTAATTTCAAAGTCTCAGCTTCCTCATAAAAAAAAATGAGGTTGACAGTGATGTCTAAGGTTTCTCCAAGCTTTACAGATCCTGTGATTCCAGGACCAACAGCCTGCAAGCTTAGCCATTACATAAGAGGTCCCTTCTAGCCTTCATACTCTGTGAGTCTAAGAATGATACACTGTGGGCCTCGTTGTACTCAAACAGCAGATGCAGGGCGGGACAGCCCAGAAAGAGGGGCCCTCTAAGGGTGCAGGGCAGAGCTGTTCCCTTCGGAAAGATTCCCCAGAAAGGGTGGAGGAGACTCTCAGTGAAATTTTGCTTTAACTAGCCTGAATTCACTGTCCCTACTGGTGGTGAAGTGGTTAAGAGCTGGGCTGCTAATCACAAGGTCAGCAGTTTGAATCCACCAGCCACTCCTTGGAAACCTTATGGAATAGTTCTACTCTGTCCTATGAGTCAGAATCGACTTGACAGCAATGAGTTTTTTTGGCTACAGTATGGTAAGGAGTCCTGGTGGCTCAGTGGTTAAGCACTTGGCTGCTAACCAAAAAGTCAGTGGTTTGAACCCACCAGCAGCTCCATGGGAGAAAGATGAAGCAGTCTGCTTCCATAAAGATTATAGCCTTGGAAACCCTATGGGGCAGTTCTACTCTGTCCTATAGGGTCGCTGGAGTGGGGGAATCAAGGCAATGGGTTTGGTTTTGGGTGACAGTGTGGTAATCTCATTCTTAGGGCGCCATCTACTGATAAAGTGCTTTTCAGCAGCAGATAAAATGTGCTCTCAAAGGGTTTGGTGTATCTTCCTAATCCTGTGCTTTAATAAGTGTTTAACAGGAAAGACTGTCAGGTAATATAAAAAAAAAAAAAAAAAATCCGTAGAGCAGCTTATATCACAGCTTTAAAATTTAGAAGGAAAAAAGGAAGAGCGTTTTGCCGTCCTTATTCAGTATTTGTAAGAAAGACCCAAATCTTTTGTTCGCTCTTCTTCTTTACAAGGCATCCCTTGCTTAATCAAACAAGCATTTTCCTGAAAGGTCAGGTGTGTTAACCAAATTTGAGCGGAGAGATTTACATTTTAATTGCAGTTAGTGATCTCCCTGCTTTAAGGAGTCCCATGGGTAATCCTTTTCTAAAGCAAAATAATCACTCCATAATGTCTTCCTTCGGTAAGCTCAACCTGTGATTCATTTTGTTTTAAATCTGGGTTCATCTGTTCTTGTGACGTGGGTTCTGGGCAATTTTAAATGAAGCTGTTAGCTCACACCCTCTTTAAAAACAAACCAGATACATTCAAAGCCGTTCTGGGCTGGCAGTGAGGCCTGTGTAAGAGGTTATTTATGATGTGCTATGCCTGCCTGGGTCTGGTGAGCCCCAGATGGGCCCCACACCCTTGTCTTTCCCAGAGTCCTCAGCCCAGCCATCCCTGGCTTGTTAAATGTTGTTCTTAGCAACTACCGCTCTAGAGGTGCTTGAAATCATTGTTTGGATCCACCCCATTGTGGTTTTGCTACTACCTCATCCCACAAAGAGCAGAATTTAGTGTAGATAGCCTCAAAGAGGGTTAGTTGCTGAAAGATGAAACGGGCCTTATTTTAAAAGGATTTTCTGACTCTGTTGTGAGCCTGGAGGGAAAAGATGATTATAATGAGGTCTTAGGACCTGATGATGATGCTGTTCATATCAGGTAGGATAACTTAAGCCTTCAAGGCCAAGAAAAAACCAGTTGCTGTTGAGTCAACTCTAACTCATGATGACTCTGTGTGTGTCAGAGTAGGACTCTGCTCCATAAGGTTTTCAATGGTTGGCTTTTCAGAAGTAGATCACCAGGCCTTTCTGATTTAACCTGCAACGTTAGGATGACAGCCGAGCACGTTAACCATTTGCACCACCCAGGGACTCCTTCCAAAGCCAAAAGCCTTCGAAACATAATTTTATACTTTTTCCCAAGAAAAGAAGATACTGATCCAAGGATGGTGCTAAATACTTAAAAGCTTGGGTTCTGAGGCCAGAAAGAACAGAATTTAAATCTTGACCCTGTCTTTTACTCACTGTCATGTAAAATGCTGGGTAAGTTACTTATGCTCTTTGTGACTCAATTTTCTCAGCTATGAAATAGGGTAATATGAGCACTGCCCCATCAAGTTGCTGGTAAGATTGAGTGTGAGCACAGGGCACCTAATAAGGATTCAATAAGTGGTTGTTGTTGTTGGGTGCTGTCGTGTCAATTCTGACTCACAGCGACCCTCTAGCAATAGCAATTATTATTAATAATAATGATACCAATATTGATGATTAGCCAATTAGTGATTCACCAACATTGAGAAGGGGGAATTAGAAGGGTAAAATGAGGCAGTGGAGAGGATGTAGGGTTTTTATCCCAGCTCTGTTAGGAACTACCCACAGGACTTGAGGCTAGTCCAGTAGGTTCTCTTTTGGCCTCCATTTCTTCATTTACTATATATAATCACTAGTGTACCTGGTCCTCTTCAGCTCTGAAATTAAAATCAGTGAGAGTTGTTGCTTTAAAAAAGAGTTTTAAAGGCCTGAGTAATAGAAACAATGTTTAGTAATAGAATGATTATAAAAATGATTATTCTGAGGCTGAGAAAAGCGTTTCTACCCAAGTTTTAGGTTGAGTATTTTCCCCCACATTAGAGCAATCATAAACAGAAGAACATTTCAGAGCACAAAGGCTTTCTTGTAGATTGTTATTAAAGGTTTGGCTTGAAGTGAGGTTGCAAGGAAAGCAGAGCATGACGGAGGCATGGGACTCTATGCAGGCTTTGTCAGGGCACCTCAGGGCAATGCTGGGACCACTCTGAGGGTTTAGCATTGGCTTCCTAGAGGAGCAACTGCCCAATGGATTGAATTATGTCAAACTGAGGAACTGCTTGTAAAATGAGCAAATATTCCCCAAGGATCAGATTGTAACCAACACGTTGTACCTTTCAAACTGCTGAGTACAACATGTGGGAAAATGACCTGTAATCAAATCAGACGGGCAATGTGAGGTCAGCTGAGAATGGAAGTGATTTGGAATATAAAATCAAATTTATGACTTGACTTATTCCACCAGCTTCTATTGATTTTTTGGGTAGGCTGGGATAGGTAGAGTTAATGTAGCCAGTCTGAAGGCAGCTAGCCTGCTGAGCAATAAAATTATCTTTTCCCGAAAATCTAACTACATTTCAATAAAGGCTCAATCCAAGAGCAAGACCCTTAAGAACTATATAAAGGCAAGTTGTAGATATTGTATATTAACCCTTGGCAAGCAAAACGTACAGGAACTGAGGGATTTTTCCAGTAAAACCTAATATTTCTTTTACCACATAGCTTTTTTGATTTGTCTTCATTTTGTCTTAAAATAGATCATGTTCAAATGGAATTGCTTAGGATTGAGAACTATTTTCTAGATCCACTTAGAAAAACAACACCACACATTTTTATTACGAACTAATATTATATATAGAAAAACTATAACAACAAAAACAAAGGTTTCTCTTAGTCCCAGAACCCAAAGAGAACCATGAGTAATATCTTACAGTATTTTTTCTGTGAGTCTGTGTATAGATGTGAACAAAAGTGAGATAAAATCTATGACTGTTTTTTTCAATCGCTATAAAGAGAGTTCTGGAACACTTTAAAAAATCAAAAAGATTGCTGTGAAGTAGATAATAGGTAAGTTAGAAAACTAAAGTTACAATACTGGAAACTAATATGGGTATTTGGCTGATGTTCTGGAGTATAATTTCAGAAAACAAAAATAATTTGCAATTTAAAAGTTGTACTTTTCAGAGGGTTTTTTTTTTCTGTCCAGTCTATTTGTGTAGTTTGCACTTTTTTGCTTCTAATCTCTACAACAGCCTGTTGTTGCGTGCCAGCTAGTGGATTCCGACTCATAGCGACCTTACAGGACACAGTAGAACTACCCCGTGGGGTTTCCTACGCTGTAAGTCTTTACAGGAGCAGATCGCCAGGTCTTTTCTCCCTTGAAGTGGCTGGTAGGTTCAAACTGCCAACCTTTCAGTTAGCAGTTGAAGCATTAACCATTGCGCCACCAGGTCTCCTTACAACAGCTTGAGACCATTAACTTATGCCCTGTACATCTTTTCTTAGTGTTCCCTATATTAGAAGAAGTACAGCCAGAATGCTCATTAGAAACGAGGATTGGGAGACGTCGTCTCACGTTCTTTGGACATATTATCAGGAGGGACCAGTCCCTGGAGAAGGACATCATGCTTGATAGAGTACAAGGTCAGTGAAAAAGAGGAAGACCCTCAATGAGATGGATTGACACAGTGGCTGCAACAATGGGCTCAAGCGTAACAACTATTGTGAGGATGGCGCAGGACCAGGCAGTGTTTCATTCTGTTATACATAGGGACACTATGAGTTGGAATCTACTCAACGGCACCTAACAACAATATTGGAAAGGGAGCTCTGATGGCATAGTGGTTAACAGCTCTGCTGCTAAACAAAAGGTCAGCAGTTCAAATCCACCAGCCATTCCTTAGAAACCCTAGGGGGCAGTTCTACTCTGTCCTATAGGGTTGCTATTAGTCGTAATCAACTTGACGGCAACGGGTTGAGATGTTTTTTGGGTTTTTTTTTTAGTTTTATATTGGAAAGAGACTTCAAAGCACTTTCCAACATGTAACCACAAAGATCATCATTAAACAGTCAAGGAAAGTTATGTGACTTAAGAAACCGTGCTGCCGTGATATTGAAGGGATTATATTGTCAAGTGAGAGGAAAAGGTGCAACTAAAACCGATTTAATACAATAATACACTACAAAGATCTGTGTATCAACTTCGAAGGGAGTTTGTGATTTGCTATCTTAGGGTCCAAAAGTTCTATTTCTGTCAGTGTGGCCATGATGTCTACGGGATCCTCTAGGAGACTAGGAAAAACACATTATATTATGTGATCCATAACTATATTATGTGGCTCAGAGATGTGCACCTCGTGCTGTTGTCATGTGAAACTTGGCCAGATTCATGTGTGCAGTCTATACAAGACACCTGTACAACAATCAAAGCCAAAAGATAGTTGTACTTCAGAAATGAAACAGCATATTGGCGTCCATTGCCATGTGCACAGTTCTATTAGATGGCTCATATTTCATAGGTAGAGAATTTTTTAATCTGAAAAATAATTGAGGTGCATGGAGTATTGCAGAAAGTTCCAGTAAATAACAACAAAGGCCAACATGTACTGAATGTTTACTCTATGCCAGGCACTTACATGAATTAACTCATTTAACCCTCACAATAACCTATGAATCCAGTACTGTTACTGTCCCCATTGTACAGTTGAGGAAACTGGAATGTTAGTAGTAAGTTACAAGGAGAATTAGACCCAAGGAACCCTCTAGCTTAGAACCATAAGTTTAACACCATATTTTCTCTTCACTCTTCTCATTAAAAGAACAAAGATTCAATATAGGTAAACTTCAAGTTCTACCCTTGGTTCTTGGACTATGTAACTCATTCAGCTCATTCAGTTAAATCTTGCTTCCAGGAAAGACCTATTTAGCTACATTTGGATTACCATATTTTTATGCAAATAATGCATGCCTTCTATGTTTGTTTGCCAACTGCTCCCTCCCCCACAAGATATTTTCGTAAGCACTGTTGTACCAATTTTTTTTTTAACAACAAAAATTGACATAGTGACATTTATGAAAACACCTCATGGCGAGGAAGAAGCGGTTAGCAAGCAAACATAGAAGGTGCGTGTTATTTGCATAAAGATACAGTATTTCTTTCACTTGCTCTCCTAGTGCCATGTACTTCAGCTAGCATAACACAGATGATAAATTGGGAAATAACTCATTTAATTAACTGTCCTCCCCAGTAGAATTCTTCAAAAGGGCAGGGACTGTGTCTGTTTTGTTCATCTTTGTAGTCCCAGTACTAGGCACAGAGTAGGCATGTGATGAATCTTTATTGCATAAATAAAGTACATCATATCTGCCCTTGATCATGGAAGATGATAAGAGAAAATGTGCCCTACATAGTACAAAGCATGTCGCACTGTGGAAAAATACTGTGTTATAAAAACAGTTAACCAAAAAGCAGACAGCAAGCTCACAACAGAGATCGGGCATGACATCTGCTGGTGGTTCTGTGTATACAGGAGAGGCTGGTTCTCAAACAGAAAACTCAGGACATGGCATATACCCTCCCTCCCTGCCGGCACCCATTCATTCATCCCAGTCTGTCAACCGTTACTGGGCTCTCACCCTGGATTGGCAGCAGTTAAGTACTCGACTGCTAACCCAAAGGTTGGTGGTTTGAGTCCCCAGATTGTCTTAGTTATCTAGTGCTGCTATAATAGAAATACCACAAGTGTGTGGCTTTAAAGAACAAAAATTTATTGTCTCACAGTTTAAAAGGCTAGAAGTCCAAATTCAGGGCACCAGTTCTAGGGGAAGTTTTTTTCTGTCAGCTCTGGAGGAAGGTCCTTGTGTCTTTTCAGCTTCTGTTCCTTGGTTCTTTGGCGATCTTTCTGTTGCCTGGCATCTGTCTCCCCCATCTGCGCTTGTTTGCTTCAGTGCCTAATTAGCTCTTTTATGTCTCAAAAGTGATTGTTAAGACACACCGTACACTGACATGGCCTCATTAGCATAACAAAGAAAGTCCTACTCCCAAATGAGATTACATCCACAAGGATAGGGGTTAGGATTCACAACACATATTTTAGAGGGACACAATTTAATCCATAACACAGAGGCAACTTGGAAGAAAGGCCTGGCAATCTACTATAAAAAAGGTAATCATTGAAAACCCTATGGAACACAGTTCTACTCTGACACACATTGGGTCACCACGTGTTGGAATTGATTTGACAGCAGGTGTTTTTTGTTTGTTTGTTTCTACCTAGTGCTGCTGTCAGAGAGCTGCAACAGAAAATGGAGGCAATTGTTGCCAGGCAGACAGTTCTGACTTCGAACTCTTGAAGAAGAGTAGGCAAAGAAGCCAGTTCGCTTACACCAATTTATAGGATAGCTTCAACCTGTCCAGACATTTTGCTGTTCAGAGGGCTTTACAGAGAGGCAGACAATCTCCGAGGACTTTGTTGACTTAGTATTAATATTTTGCTGAAAATCATTCAAAAATGGTTGCAGCAGTACATTGACAGGGAACTGCCAGAAATTCAAGCTGCATTCAGAAGAGGACATGGAACCAGGGATATCATTGCTGATGTCAGATGGACCCTGATGCGTTTTATTGGCTATGCAAAGGCATTCAGCTGTGTGGATCATAACAAATTATGGATAACATTGCGAAGAATGGGAATTCCAGAACACTTAATTGTGCTTAAGCAGAACCTGTACATAGACCAAGAGGCAGCAGTTCAAATAGAACAACGGGATACTGCATGGTTTAAAATCAGGAAAGGTATGTGTCAGGTTTGTATCCTTTCACCATACTTATTCAAACCTTATGCTGAGCAAATAATTCAAGAAGCTGGACTATATGAAGAAGAATGGAGCATCAGGATTGGAGGAAGACTCATTAACAACCTGCATGTGATATGCAGATGACAAAACCTTGCTTGCTGAAATTAAAGAGGACCTGAAGCACTTACTGATGAATATCAAAGACTAAACCTTCAATATGGATTACACCTCAACATAAAGAAAAAAAATCCTCACAACTGGACCAATAAGCAACATCATGATAAATGGAGAAAAGCTTGAAGTTGTCAAGGATTTCATTTTATTTGGATCCATAACGCCCATGGAAACATCAGTCAAGAAATCAAACGACGTATTGCATTGGGCAAATCTGCTGCAAAAGACCTCTCCAAAGTGTTGAAAAGCAAAGATGTCACTTTAAGGACCAAGGTGCGCCTGACCCAAGCCATGATATTTTCAATCGCCTCATATGTGTGTGAAAGCTGGACAACGAATAAGGAAGACCAAAGAAGAATTGATGCCTTTGAATTATGGTGTTGGAGAAGAAAATTGAACATACCATGGACTTCCAGAAGAACGAACAAGTCTGTCTTGGAAGAAGTACAGCCATAGTGCTCCTCGAAAGTGAGGATGGCGAGACTTCGTCTCACATACTTTGGACAAGGTTAACAGGAGAGACCAGTCCCTGGAGAAGGACACAGTGCTTGGTAAGGTAGAGAGTTGGTGAAAAACAGGGAGACCTTCAATGAGATGGATTGACATAGGGGCTGCAACAATGGGCACAAGCATAGCAACAATTGTGAGGATGATACAGGACTGGCAGTGTTTTGTTCTGCTGTATATGGGGTTGCTATGGGTTGGAACCAGCTAGACGCCAGCTAACAACAACAATGTATTTTTATCATGGGTTTCTAATGAGTATAGCTTACCTCTACTAACTCAAACTTGTTCATTCAATTTGGGACCCTGGCCTTGCATTCTAACTCCAGATTAGTTTGTTTATTCATTTAATAAATTTTTATCGAAGACTCATTATATGTCAAGCACTGTGCTAGTAACTGGGATGTAAGAGTAAACAAAACAGACAACCTCTACTCACAGTAGAAACAGTATAATGGAGAATAGCAATATGCTAATAGGCAACTGCAAAAATAGCAGGAGCCATTAACCTATGGCTTATGCAGGACATTCAAGGAGTTTTCAAAAGCTCATAAATGGTAAACAAAACTTTACATATGTATTTATGTGTATTTGTCATTATTTTCAGAAGATTCTTAATCATCTTCAATCTAATGGTTGAAGAGAGATAAAAACTGTATGGCCCGGCTACCATTACTGAACATTTTGATCAAAGAGTCTATAGAAGAACATATAGGGGGAAATGCAGAACAGAATTTCACAATCTTATGGAATCCAGACTTTATGAATCTGTGGAGGCTGGATGAACCCTCTGAAGCTATTGCCCTGAGATAATCTTTAAACTTTAAACCAAAAATAACCCCTAAAGTCTTCTTAAAACCCAACAACAGTTTAGCTTAACTAGAAAGAATGTCTTGAGCATTATGCTCTTTTAAGATCTGTCTATATGGGATCAAACTGACAACAGCAACTCAAAATATTAAATAGGAACCTTAGGGCGCAATGAGTTTATGTTAATGGGGGAGAAACAACTCAGAAAAGGAGGGGGAGAACGTTCGCACAACTTGAAGGATGTAATCAATGTCATAAAATTGTACATGTAGAAACTGTTGAATTGGTATATGGTTTGCTGTGTATATTCTCAACAACAAAAATAAAATAAAATATACATAAAAAAAGATACCAGGACTTCTCCGGGTTGTTTAACTACAGGCTTCTTGTATGTAAGAGAAGGAAATCCTACTTGGTTATGGTTGGGTCTCTGCTATTAGCAGCTGAACACAATTCCTGGCTGATATGTTATCTTGTACACCTGACTTTGAGTTACTATTCTGTTCAAGCCTGGCCTTCTCCATGGGCTGTCACTAAAATACTGCAGTATCAAGAGCACTGAAGAAGCCAGCTGCTTTTTGATGCCTGAAGTTTCTGACACAGTAGCTAGAGCTTCATTTTGCTACTCAAGATAAGGTTTATGATGCAAATATCCTTGAGAGAGGTGTCTCATGGACTAAAATTTATTCTCTTAAGCCTGTCCTGGGAGTAGGTTTTGATCAGGGAGGACAAGGAGCATGATACAGATAAACACCTAGGGAAGGGGCTCTCAAAGAGAAGGAAATTATGGCGAAGCTAGGCAGGCACTGGGCCTAGATTACATATTTCATTAACTTTATAAGTTTAGTTTGTGAATGGTCCAGCTGATAGATTTTTCTTGAGATTTAACTTACAGAAAACAGTAAATATTTTTATAGAGCACTGATGTTTCTAGAAGGAGCCCTGGTGGTGCAAAGTTGAAGCGCTTGGCTGCTAACAGAGAGGTTGGCAGTTTGAACCTACGCAGCGATTCCTCTAGAGAAAGACCTAGCGATCTGCTCCCACAAAGATTACAGCTTAGAAAACCCTGTGGGGCAGTTCTACTCCATCACATGGGATCAATATGAGCTGAAAATCGACTCGACGGCACCTAACAACAACAACAACTTATAGAGTACTCATTCTGTAATACACACATTATTTCATTAAATTCTTACAATGTCTCTATGAAGTTGGGTGGTATTGCTATGTCTTCACCCCATTTTACAGATCAGAAAACTGAAGCACAGAAAGGTTAAGTAAATGGGAGACCTGAAATTTGAACAAAGGTCTATCTCAAACCAGAGCCTTAACTCTTAGCTAACGATAATTAACAATAAGAGCAACAACTATAATAATAAAATCCATTGCCGTTGAGTCAATTCCAACTCATAGCAACCCTAGGACAGAATAGAATTTCCCCATAGGGAAGAATTAATAAATTTGGGGCAGAAGAATGTTATTTTTTGTAACCTTTTTCAAGACAGTTCTACTCTGACATTCATGGGATTGTGATGAGTCAATCCACTCCAATGTTTGGTTGGGTATTTGGAGATTGTTTGTATGTTTTAATTGAGAGAAGAGGGAGGGATGTTTTCATGAGGGGAAGGGTTGAGTAGTAGAAGAAAAGAAACCAGAAAAGTGATAAAACACTGTCTAGTTTTGAGGCCCCAAGAAGAGGGGAGTTTAGTGGTAGATGGGGCTATTCATCAGAGATTTGAGGGTAAACAAAATGTGGCATGTCTATACAATGGAATATTATTTGATCATGAACAAAAATGAAGTCCTGATACATGCTACAACATGGATGAACCTTCAAAACATTGCGCTGAGTGAAATAAGTCAGAAACAAAAGGATAAATTTTGTATAATCCCACTTACTTGAAATATCTAGAACAGGTAAATGCACGGAGGCAAAAGAATGTTGGTGGTTACCAGGGGCTGGGAGGGGAGGGGGAAATGGGAGTTATTGCTTAAGGAGTACTGAGTTTCTGTTGAGGATGATGAAAAACATTTGCAAGTAGATAGTGGAGATGGTTGCACAGTATGGTGGAAGTAATGTCACTGAAATGGATACTTAAAAAGGGTTGGAATGGCCAAAGTTTTGTTATATATATATATATGTACATATATATATATTTTTTTGTTTGTTTGTTTTAACGAAGAGAAGTTTACTTCCTCACAGTCAAAGTAGGCTAAAAGCCCAAATTCAGGGCGTCAGCTCCAGGGGAAGTCTTTCTCTCTCTCTGGGCCTTCTCATCGGTGTTGCCCTGGACTAGGAGCTTCTTGGCCCAGAGACCCCGGTCCAAAGGATGCGCTCTGCTCCCGGCACTGCTTTCTTGACGGCATGAGGTCCCCCCTTGTTATATATATTTTATCACAATAAAATTTTAAAAAGAAGGGTGGGAAGAGATTTGAGGAGCTCTGGGCTCAAGCAAAGCTGCTTTGGAAGAAACTGAGGACGAAACTATGCCCACCCACCAACTCCACTACACTGCCCAAACCTTTGGCAAACACTGCTCAGGCCCCCCAGGGATGGGAAGCTGTGAGAGTTCCCAGAGCCAGTGTCCTTGGCAGGGTCCTGAGGCCTCCCATGCTAGGTGGTGGCAGTGGTGGGTCCTCTCCAAGCAGCTGCACAGACAGTGTCCACAGAGACATGATACCAACTGAGAGAAAAGATGTGAGTCACATCTTTGTCTTCTGGAAATAACTGGGGTCACTGATGAGAGTGAGGGGCAGGATGAGATGTGACTACTCACTAGCAGAGCCCGTCAAGCTAGCAAACACCTGGGCTGCACATGGGAAGTCCCAGCACTGGCATGATGTTTAGCAGGCATTTCATAAAGAATAGTGCCAATCTAAGCTTCCCTCTGCTGGCAAGAGAGTCCTAGAACTCTGCCGAATCCTATTCCTGACCTAGCTCCAAAGTCCCTGTTAATCTGAGCAATAAATTCTTTCTAACCTTCTTCCTTCACAGAGCCTTTTCTCCTTTTGTAGCCCATTTCCTTGCAGCCTAAATACCTGGACTTCAATCACTATTTCCTGGGAACCAGGTGGTTCAGTGGTAGAATTCTCATCTCCAGACGGGAGATAAGAGTTCGTTTCTGGCCAACGCACTTCACGTGTAGCTACCACCCTTCTGTCGGTGAAGGTTGTGTGTTATTATGACACTAAGCAGGTTTCAACAGAGCTCCCAGATCTACCCCTGCACGGGGCCCCCAGGAGATGGGGGTGGACTCAATTTGACAGCAGCTACCAGCAACAAGGGTTGCGCCAAAGTGCAGCTTCAGCCTCGATATTTGGCCAGAATCTGTTTTGAGGCATTGACTTTGATCTTTGGAAGGCTGAGTAGCGGAATGCTAACTTTAAAGCCATGTCTAGCCTCCCTGAACTTGCATATTATCAATGAGCAACTGATTACGTAGTTATGGTCAAACCTAATCAGCATAACAATGTCAATAATAGAACAAGGGCATGTCATTCAGAGTCATTAATATCTGAATGTGTAGGTAAGCAGTATACAGGTAAGCAGTTTAGACGTAACTCAGAGTAAAAAGAATTATTTGCGTGCTTTGGGTTTTGAATTCTATCAGTTAAAGTATAAATGTGTATTTTTAATTTGCAAGAGTAAAATGCTAAAATGATGATTGTGAAAGCTCTTCACGTTATGAAAAAAGAAATCTTTAATATATAAATAGGGACAGCCTTAACTAGATAACTTTAGGACAAATATCAATCATATCCTTTCTGAGTCAATAAAGCTTTCTAAAAATTTAAAAATAGCACAAGATGAACGATAGACATTAGATTATATCGTAATTCTAATCTTTGTGGAACTATTTGGTGTTCTAGTATTCATAACAATAAATAAAATAACCTTTAAAATTTTTATTTAGTTTTCAGTTATTTAACTCCATTTAGACCATTAGTTTTTAAAAAGCAATTAGCACACAACATAATAAAGTGACTTACTGACTAAACACAAAGATAACAGTTGACTTTCATCATTCTTCTTTAGTCAAAGACAAACCACAAGCAAAGGATTTTAGAACTGCCTTGTCATATACTTATACAAGATGTTCAAACAAGATAAAATAGCAGCTATTACATTTTTAAAAGGTGGTTTGAACAAAAGAAAGCCTTTATGCTGTACTTTGCAGATTAGAATACCAATATAGCAGGACTTACTAACCACCAGAGGTTGCCTGAAGAGAAAGTAGTTCACGTGTCGGAACCTGCTGAAGAAGTAGCCAAAGCAATGTTCCTTCAGAGAGCAAGTATTTCCTCTATGATATGGGTTGTATCCACAACTTATCTGTCAATTTGTCGTACTGTGATGGCTTGCGAGTTGCTGTGATGCTGGAAGCTATGCCACTGGTATTTCAAACACCAGCAGGATCACCTATAGTGGACAGGTTTCAGTGGAGCTTCCAGACTAAAACAGACTAGGAAGAAGGACCTGGTGGTCTACTGCTGAAAAACTGACCAGTGAAAACCTTATGAACAGCAACAGAACATTGTCTGATATAGTGCCAGAAGATGAGCCCCTCAGATTTGAAGGCACTCAAAAGACTTCTGGGGAAGAGCTGCCTCCTCAAAGTAGAGTTGACCTTAATGATGTGGATGAAGTCAAGCTCTCAGGACCTTCATCTGCTGATGTGGCACAACTCAAAATAAGAAAAAACAGCTGCAAATATCCATTAGCAATCAGAACGTGCAATGTACAAAGTATGAATCTAGGAAAATTGGAAGTAGTCAAAAATGAAATGGGACTCATAAAGATCTATATCCTAGGCATTAGTGAGCTGAAACGGACGGGTATTGATCATTTTGAATCAGACAATTATATGATCTACTATGCCAGGAATGACAAATTGAGGAAGAATGGTTTTGAGTTCATTGTCAAAAAGAACATTTGAAGATCTATCCTGAAGTACAATACTGTCAGTGATAGGGTAATATCTATATGCCAACAAGGAAGACCAGTTAATACTACTGTTATTCAAATTTATGCACCAACCACTAATGCTAAAGATAAAGAAACTGAAGATTTTTACCAACTTTTGCAGTTTGAAATTGATCAAATATGCAATCAATATGCACTGACAATTGCTGGTGATTGAAATGCAGAAGTTGGAAACAAAGAAGAAGGATCGTTAGTTGGAAAATATGGCCTTGGTGATAGAAACAATGCCGGAGATTGCATGATAGAATTTTGCAAGACCAATGACTTATTCATTGCAAATACCTTTTTTCAGCAACATAAATGGCAACTATATACATGGACCTCGTCAGATGGAATACACAGGAATCAGATTGACTACATTTGTGGAAAGGGACAATGGCAAAGCTCAATATCATCAGTCAGAACAAAGCCAGGCGCCGACTACGGAATAGATTATCCATTATCCATATGCAAGTTCAAGTTGAAGCTCAAGAAGATTAAACAAATCCACGAGAGCCAAATATGACCTTGAGTATATACAACCTGAATTTAGAGACCATCTCAACAATAGATTTGACGCACTAAACATTAATGACCGAACACCAGACGAGTTGTGGAATGACATCAAGGACATCATACATGAAGAAAACAAAAGGTCATTAAAAAGACAGAAATACCAAAACCTACGTCAAAAGAGACTGAAACTTGCTCTTGAAAGTAGAGTAGCTAAAGCGAATGGAAGAAATGATGAAGTAAAAGAGCTGAACAGAAGATTTCATAGAGCAGCTCAAGAAGATGGTAAAGTATTATAATGAAATGAGCAAAGACCTGGAAGTAGAAAACCAAAAAGGAACAACACAGTTGTAATTTCTCAAGCTGAAAGAACTGAAGAAAAAATTCAAGCCTCAAGTTGCAATATTGAAAGATTCTATAGGCAAAATATTGAACGATGCAGGAAACATCAAAAAAAGATAGAAGGAATACATACAGTCACTGTACCAAAAAGAATTGGTCAACATTCAACCATTTCAGGAGGTAGCATATGACCAAGAACCAACAGTATTGAAGGAAGAAGTCCAAGCTGCACTGAAGAGAATGGCGAAAAACAAGGCTCCAGGAATTGACTGAATACCAACTGAGATGTTTCAACAAACAGATGCAGCACTGGAAGTGCTCACTTGTCTATGCCAAGAAATTTGGAAGACAGCTACCTGGCCAACCTACTGGAAGAGATCCATATTTGTGCCCATTCCAAAGAAAGGTAATCCAACAAAACATGGAAATTATCAAACAATATCATTAATATCACATGCAAGTAAAATTTTGCTGAAGATCATTCAAAACTGGTTGCATCAGTACATTGACAGGAAACTGCCAGAAATTCAAGCCAGATTCAGAAGAGGACATGGAAAGAGAGAGGTCATTGCTGATGTCAGATGTATCTTGACTGAAAACAGAGAATACCAGAAAGATGTTGATGGGGTGAATATATTTTACACGTGGCAAGGACATGAATTTTGGGGTGCCAAAGGGTAAAATGTCACAGATTGAGCTGTGTCCCCCAAAAATGTCTGTCAACTTAGCTAGGCCATGATTCCCTGTATTGTGTGATTGTCCACCATTTTGTAATCTGATGTGATTTTCCTGTGTGTTATAAACCCTACCTCTATGATGTTAATGAGATGGGATTATGGGCAGTTATGTTAATGAGGCAGGGCTCAATCTACAAGATTAGGTTGTGTCTTAAGTCAATCTCTTTTGAAATATAAAAGAGAGAAGTGAGAGACTCCGGCAAGATGGCGGTCTAGGCAGAAGCACCACGCCGTCCCTCCACAACAAAGATCCGAAAAACTAAGCCAAACAGAGAATCAACAATCCTGAAACCCTAGAACATCAAAT
>NW_004443963.1:8805766-8817357 GCF_000243295.1 Trichechus manatus latirostris | reverse complement strand
AAAAAAGAGAGAAGTGAGCAGAGAGACATGGGGACCTCATACCACCAAGAAAGCAGTGCCAGGAGCAGAGCACGTCCTTTGGACCTGGAGTTCCAGTGAGGAGAATTTCCTAAAGCAGGGGAAGATTGATGACAAGGACCTTCCTCCAAAGCCGACAGAGACAGAAAGCCTTCTACTGGAGCTGACACCCTGAATTCTGACTTCTAGCCTCCTAGACTGTGAGAGAATAAACTTTTCTTTGTTGAAGCCATCTATTTGTGGTATTTCTGTTATAGCAGCACTAGATAACTAAGAAAACCCATTACTGTCAAGTCAATTCCTATTTGAGAAAAGATTGAAGTTGTCAAGGATTTCATTTTACTTGGATCCACAATCAACATCCATGGAAGCAGCAGTTGAGAAATCAAAAGACACATTGCATTGATCAAATCTGCTGCAAAAGACTTCTTTAAGGTGTTGAAAAGCAAAGATGTCGCCTTGAAGACTAAGGTGCGCCTAACCCAAGCCATGATATTTTCAATCACATCACATGCATGCGAAGCTGGACAATGAATAAGGAAGACCAAAGAAGAATTGACACCTTTGAATTGTGGTGTTGGCGAAGAATATTGAGTATACCATGGACTGCCAAAAGAACGAAAAGATCTGTCTTGGAAGAAGTACAACCAGAATGCTCCTTAGAAGCAAGAATGGCGAGATTATGTCTTATATACTTTGGTCATGTTATTGGGAGGGATCAGTCCCTGGAGAAGGACATCATGCTTGGTAAAGTAGAGGGTCAGCGAAAAAGATGAAGACCCTCAATGAGATGGATAGACACAGTGGCTGCAACAATAGGTTCAAACATTGCAACAATTGTGAGGATGGTGTTTCATTCTGTGGTGCATAGGGTCGCTATGAGTCAGAACCAACTCGACGGCACCTAACAACAACAACAACAGATAACTAAGACAGATGTTTACCTGTGTTTTATTGACTATGCAAAGGCATTCAACCGTGTGGATCATAACAAATTATGGATAACATTGTGAAGAATGGGAATTCCAGAACACTTAACTGTGCTCATCTGGAACGTGTACGTAGACCAAGAGGCAGTTGTTCAAACAGAACAAGGGGATACTGTGTGTTTTTAAATCAGGAAAGGTATGTGTCAGGGTTTTATCCTTTCACCATACGTATTCAATTTGTATGCTGAGCAAATAATCCAAGAAGCTGGACTATACTGAAAAAGAATGCAGCATCAGGATTGGAGGAAGATTCATTAACAATCTTCAATATGCAGAGGACACAACCTTGCTTGCTGAAAGCGAAGAGGACTTGACACACTTAACTGATGAAGATCAAAGACTACCGCCTTCAGTACGGATTACACCTCAACATAAAACAAAAATCCTCACACCTGGACCAATAAGCAACATAATGATAAACGGAGAAAAGATGGAAGTTGTCAAGGATTTCATTTTACTTGGATCCACAATCAACACCCATGGAAGCAGCAGTCAAGAAATCAAATGATGTATTGCACTGGGCAAATCTGCTGCAAAAGACCTCTTTAAAGTGATGTAAAGCAAAGATGTCACCTCGAGGACTAAGGTGCACCTGACCCAAGCCATGATATTTTCAATCACCTAGTATGTATGGGAAAGCTGGACAATGAATAAAGAGAGACTGAAAAGAATTGATGTCTTTGAATTATGGTGTTGGCACAGAATATTGAACATACCACGAACTACTAGAAGAAGGAACAAGTCTGTCTTGGAAGAAGTACAGCCAGAGTGCTCCTTGGAAGAGAGGATGGTGAGAGTTTATCTCACTTACTTTGGTCATGTTATCAGAAGGAACCAGTCCCTAGAGAAAGACATCATGCTTGGTAAGATAGAGGGTGACCAAAAGAGGAAGACCCTCAATAAGATGGATTGACACAGTGGCTGTCACAATGGGCTCAAGCATAACAACAATTGTGAGGATGGCGCAGGACCGGGCAGTGTTTCATTCTGTTATGCATAGGGTCGCTATGAATTGGAACAAACTCAGCAGCATCTAACAACAACATCACCACCAGCTATGTCTCTGAAAAAGGAACAAGCTGATGAGGAAGATCTAAGAGTTGTCCAGCTACTGAAACGAGGCTGCATGATTCCTAAGACCTTTTGGTGATATTGTTAAGATGCAATAAAATTCATCTATTGCAAAGAAAAAAAGAAAAAAGTAAAGCTCAGCTGATCTTTGGGTGTGGTCCTTTTTCCACGCCGGCTTCTACTGAGGCACCCATGACCCAGGGAGCGTGATCTATGCTACTTCATGCAGCAACCCCTCACTGGGACAGAGCATTCTTTAGCATCAATAGACTCTCAGCTCATTTCCAGGTCTTTTGTGGAGATTTTGAAAATTGAGCTTGTCTTCTGTTGTAGTGACCTAAATCAATTATCTGTCCACCATGTCAGATTCTTTTGGTAGCAATCAGTAGCCCCCCAGGATTAGAGGGACGTATATGTCTTCTCTGCACAACCTCAGTACAGATGGGCTCATACAATGAAAGCAACATGAATAATCATTTACTAGCCAATAATGTACAAGCACCTTATAATAATTTGTTAAGATGTTTTCAGTATTCGTGGCCTTACTTCTCTTACAATAAAAAGATAAAAAATAAATAAACTAAAAAGATTAATTTTATCTATTTCTTTTTACTTTTTTTCTTTAAACCTGCCTATTGAAAAAACATTTATTATTTGCAAGCTTGAAAAAGCATACAACCAGTCACTGTAATCCAAGTGGAGTCCCTGCTCTCTGCCCTTTTAGGGTCTGACAAGCACCTTGCTTGAAAGGTTCACTCAAAGGCAAAATGCAACAATATTCTGACACTGGACACTTCTAAGGCAGAGATCTCCATTAAAAATATAATGCAAGTCAAATACAAGGAGCTCTGGTGATGCAACGGTTAAGTGCTTGGCTGTTAATCAAAAGATTGGTAGTTTGAACCCACCCATTGGTTCAGCAAGAGAAAAGACCTGGCAATCTGCTCCCATAAAAATGACAGCCTAGAAAACCCTATGGGGCAGTTCTACTCTGTCCCATTGGGTCTTCGTGAGTCAAAAACTGACTTGATGGCACCTAACAGTGACAAAAGCAGTCACATATGCAATTTGAATTTTTCAATATCATACTGTCATGGATTGAGTTATGTCCCCCAAAAATATGTGTCAACTTGGTTAGACCATGATTCCCAGTATTGTGTGATTGTTCTCCATTTTGTGATTTTCCTATGTATTATAAACCATAATCTCTGCCTGACGTTAAAGAGGATTAGGGTGGGATGTAACACCCTTGCTCAGGTCACATCCCTGATCCAATGTAAAGGGAGTTTCCCTGAGGTGTGGCCTGCACCACCTTTTATCTTACAAGAGATAAAAATAAAGGGAAGCAAGCAGAGAGTGGGGGACCTCATACCACCAAGAAAGCAGCACCGGGAGCAGGGCACATCCTTTGGACTGGGGGTTCCTGTGCAGAGAAGCTCCTAGTCCAGGGGAAGGTTGATGACAAGGACTTCCTCCAGAGCCAACAAAGAAAGCCTTCCCCTGGAGCTGATGCCCTGAATTTGGACTTCTAGCCTACTAGACTGTGAGAAAATAAATTTCTCTTTGTTAAAGCCATCCACTTGTGGTATTTCTGTTATAGCAGCACTAGATGACTAAGACACATACCATCTCAGTGGCCATCAAGTCAATTCTGATTCATGGAAACCACATATGTGTGAGAGAAGAATTGTGCTCCACAGGGTTTTCAATGGCTACTTTTCTGGAAGTAGATTTCCAGACCCTTCTTCCAAGGCACCTCTGAGAGAACTTGAACCTGCAATCTTTTGGTTAGCAGCTGAGCATTTAACTGTTTGCACCATCTAGGGATTCCAAATCTTTCCATAGACAGGTTTGAATAAAAAAGTAAAAAGAAACAGATGAAATTAATTTTTTTAGTTTATTTTTAACTCTTTATCGTAAGAAAAATCAGACCACATATACTGAAAACATCATAGAACAAATGTATAGCTTAATGAATTATTATAAGGTGAGCACCTGTGTAACTACTAGGCCTTTGCAAGCCACCTCAGTAGCCTCCTCACCTGTTCTGGCCCAATCTCAACCCAATCCCATACTCTACGTATTACTAGTCTCCTAACTTTTAAAAAATTATTCTTATTAATGTTGTTGTTAGGTGCCATCGAGTTGGTTCTGATTCATAGCGACCCAGTGTGATCATAATTATGTTTGAGTGCATTGTTGCAGCCACTGTGTCAATCCATCTCACTGAGGGTCTTCTTCTCTTTTGCTGACCGTCTGCTTTACCAAATATGATGTCCTTCTCCAGGACAAAGTACCTGAAATGAAATCTCACCTTCCTGGCTTCTATGGAGCCTTCTGGCTGTACCTCTTCCAAGACAGATTTGTTTGTTCTTTTGGTAGTCTATGATATATTCAATATTCTTAGTCAACACCATAATTCAAATGCATCATTTCTTCTTTGGTCTTCCTTATTCATTGCTCAGTTTTTACCTGCACATGAGGTGATTAAAAATACCATGGCTTGGGTCAGGGGTACTTTAGTCTTCAAAATGATGAGTCTATTATTACTAATAGACCTTATATTTTAAAACAATTCTAGATTTACAGAAAAATTGAGCAGATAGTACGGACAGTTCCTATATGCCTCCCCACCCCCACAAACACACACAGGTTCACCTGTTAGTAGCATCTCACATTAGTACGGTACATTTGTTACAATTAATGAACCATATTATTACCGGTGACCATTGAAACATTACTGATCAATATATTATTACTAAGTTCAGACCTTATTCAGATTTCCTCAGTTTTTCCCTAATTTTTTTTTCTTTCCACGATCCCATCCAAAAACCTAATCAAACCCATTGCCATCAAGTCAATTCTGAACCATAGTGACCCTATAGGATAGAGTAGAACTCCCTCATAGGGTTTCCAAGGCTGTAATCTTTACGGAAGCAGACTGCCACATCCTTCTCCCACAAAGCGGCTGGTGATTAAAACCACCAACACCTTGGCTAGCAGCCAAGCACTTTAACCACTAAGCTAACAGGACTCCTTTTTATACACTCTAAACCCACTGCCATCAAGTCGATTCTGACCGATAGTGACCCTGTCGGACAGAGTAGAATTGCCCCCATAGAGTTTCCAAGGCTGTAAATCTTTACTGAAGGAGACTGCCACATCTTTCTCTGCAGAGTCGCCAGTGGCTTCAAACCACCAACCTTACAGTTAGCAGTCGAGTGCTTTAACCACTGCACAACCAGGGCTCCTTACATTCATTCTAGGGTGGGCTATATACAAGAGTATGTATCATTATCTTCCAGGGAAAGTCATTGTAGCTAATCCATAATTCTGTCCCCTCATAGGCTTGCATTTTTCTCTCATTTCTCTCGTTTCTGAAAGAAAGCTCAAACATAGAAATATTTTATGTTTTAAAAGTTCTAAAATGTTATAGAATTCAGTTTCAATCAAAACAATGTTATTAAAACTTAGTTTCTAGGCCCTTTCCCCAAGCCTGTTTAGTCCATATTGTAGCTGAAATAAATTACATTTGAAATGAAAATTCCGGGAAACAATACTGTTGCATTATTTAAGACAGCCCTCAGCATAGAGAGGTACAATAAATGTGTGTTTGTTACACATAGAAGGTCCTGTAGGAAAAGCTGATCCAGCTGAATCAGTCTCATGCTCTTAGAAGCTCTCCTTCTCTCTCCTTCCAGTTGGGAGTTGACACTAATTCATGGCAACCGCATTTGTGTCAGAGTAGAACTATGCTCCACAGTGTTTTTGATTGCTGATTCTTAAGAAATAGGCAGGCCTTTCTTCTGGGACACCTCTGGGTGGACTCGAACCTCCCATCTTTCAGTTGGCAGCCTAGCACATTAACTGTTTGCACCACCCAGGACTCTTCCTTCCCTCTCTGTTGTTATTGTGTGCTGTTGAGCCGATTTTAACTCACAGTGATCCCATGTGACAGAGTAGAATTTCCCCACAGGGTTTTCTAGGCTGTAATCTTTATGGGAGCAGATCACCAGGTCTTTACTCCTGCAGAACCACTGGGTTCAAACCACAGACCTTTCACTTAGCAGTTGAGCACTTAACCACTGCACCACCAGGGCTCCTTCCCTTCCGTCTCTATCCTCTCAATTATCTTCTCCTGAACACGGATTTCATTGTAGCCAGGAACTGTAAGCTTCTTTTTCTTTTTTCTAATCTTGCTAATAGTAAAACTCTTAAAAAAATAAAAGACAAGACTTTTCTTGTGAGTTTGCTATGCACTGGGTGGAAAGGGCAAGGGATAGGAATATGTACAGAAAAGATTATTTTAAAACAATTTATTAAAGTGCTAAAAATTTAAAACTGAGTTTTCCCTAAGCCTTTAAGTTCAACATATAAATCTTATTATTCTATTAATAAGTCTAGTACATTTTGATAATCACAGTCAAGAGGGCTTTGATTAATACTCTCAAGTTGAACAAACTAAACTCCCTTCAACAGCCAGTAGTTTACAAGCTTAGGTTTAATTAAATTCCCCTTAAACATTTTAAGCTGCATTCATATATTTAACATATTCAATTTTCTGTTTTTAAGTACATTAATCGCCTACTCTGACAAGCAAAACATTCCCAAGTACTTACAGACTAAATTAAATTTATAAATATTATTAATTTCTTAAACATTGTAATACTATATTGTTTGCACATCACAAAATCCTCTTACACCTTTCAGCAATAAATTAGAAATCTAAAGTCAATTACTCCATTACACATTTCAAGTTGGAATCGGAAGCTAATTTCTCAGTCTCATAGACCCAATTATATGAAACATTATAACTACTGTAAATCCCTAATAATCAGATTATTCCTGAATTCAATAGAAAAATGTTAATGCTGTGGGTTTGGTTTCTTGATTTTTTTCTATATTTAATTCTAAATTCTCCCAAGGCTGAAGTACATGTACACACTACAACTAAGGGAATAGTTATATCATCTCATAATGAGTTGATGTTCCCATTCCAAGCAAGTTGTACTGATTTCTTGCCAGACATTTTTGGCCTGAGGCAGAATCTAAATTCCAGTGTGATTTTTCCAGCACCAAAAAAGGATGCATTCAGCCTTTTAAAAAATTAGTCACTTACTCCAGCTGGGTACTTCAAGTCAAAAGCTTTCCAGTGGAGGTTGTTGGTTTTGCAAACGCTCTCTCTGGGATGAAGTTACATCATTAATTTTTTGCTCCTGTTTGAGTCCACAACCCTCCCTTCCCCCCATGTTGCTTCACCACTTTAATTGGATTCAACTAATGATTTTACTGCCTCATTGACTTGGGCATTATTTTCCAATTTTTGTCTTCGTTATGTGTACCATGTTAAGATTTTACTGATGGCACGAGTTTGCTTCCAGGAAGGAATGGAGTCCAGGATCGGTGGGAGACTGCATTCTCTTTAAAGCAGGAATGGGGAAGGAGAAGCCAGTCTTCAAAGGGAAGACGGTGGCCTTTTGTGTAATGGGAGAAGAAAGGAGCTGGCTGCTGGCTGGACACTGAGAACAGGGTGCTGGGGAGGAGAGGCATAATGGTAACAGCGGCTGAAGGCATGGAACATCAGTGTCATAACTCCTCACATCCCCAGTTCCAATTTGCTATAACCTCCATTTGCTATAATTTCCACCTATTCTCTCCTCCCAGAGGGTAAGGGCAGGAGGGGTAGGGTCTCACCTCACTGCTACATGGAATGATTTATTTCTGACACTGATATTCAAACAGAGCGGTAACTAAGGTATGGCAGGTAGGGTGCATGCCTGGGCTCCACTTGAGGAGGGGTGCTAATGAACAGTTCCCATTGGCCATGGCAGTTTCCATCACCAGCTGTGAGAGATCATTCAGCAGTTTAAAACTAATTGCCACAGGTGCTATTTTTCGTAGCTAGGCCACTGGAAGGGGAATGTAGATTTTGTTCCCTACTGCTGTCTTTGCAGGCAGCCCCAAGAGCCATTGATAACACTTTTCTACCAGCAAGTTTATTTCTCAAATTTGGCCTCTGCTGGCCTGCTTTATCTGTCTATGCCTCTAGCCTGTTTTCTACCACTACCTGCCTTGCTCTCTCCATTCTTCCATGGCCTTTTTTCAGTTCCTGCTTTCTCTCAATGCAAGGCCTTTACCCTTGGTTCTTCTCCTGCCTGGACAGGTCCCCTTGCTATCTCTATTCCACACCATTACCCTTCAGGCCTTAGTATCAATTCCACCTTGGGTTAATGCTTCTTTTATAAGCTCCTGGATTTCCTCTTGGGTAGGACACACGTCCCACTTACGTTTCAGGGTTTTGTTCTCCACTGGGCCCCACCAAGGCAAGGGCTGTGTTTGTGTTTACTGTTAAATGCCCAACACCTAGCACAGGTGTGGAGTCCCTGGGTGGTGCAAATAGGGAATGCACTTGGCTACTAACTGAAAAGTTAGCAGTTCAATTCCACCCAGAGGTGCCTCAGAAGAAAGGCCTGGCAATCTACTTCTCAAAAATCAGTCACTGAAAACCCTATGGAGCATAGTTCTACTTTGACACATAAGAGGTTGCCATGAGTGGAATTGACTCCCAAAACTGGTAGCACAGGTGTGGCACAAAATTGTGCCTCAGTAACTTTATAATAAGGAACTGAAATGAAATTGGAGCTCTAATCTCTAAAATTAAAGAAGAAATGATGTATCTTGAAGGTTAGTGCTTGAGAAAAAACAGGTGTAATGAGGAGTTAAATGACGATTTCTAGAGATTTCAAAATTGACATGTATAGAGAGTAAACTTTTTATTGAAATATAAAACCCAGTAAAACGCCCAAATCTCATTAAGTTGATTTGTAGAAAATATTTGTTCTCTACACCTGGTTTTGTGGACTGAGATTCCTATCATCTAAATAAAAATGAGAAGGAGCTTACCTGAGGTGGAAATAAATTGTGAAGACTAAAGGCCTAGAGGGATTGTGAGTAGCAAACGGGAGCGGTAAGAGGATTGGTGGGCATTGAATATAGAGTGCCCGGTAGATCAGAATCTCCTTGAGTGTTGGAGAAGGGAAAGTGAGTTACAGGCTATTCTACAACAATAGGCATTTCTGATATGCAAATTAACTTATATGTGATTGTCAGGAATGACATCAGCAAAAGGAAAAAGCTGGGTTGGTTCATATATAATTTTAATATGTTTTAATATGTTAATATTTTGTTCCACTAAGTAACAACAGCTGAATGGCAAAGTAGATGCACACAGGTGAACACAGTACAGAATTGTATAGACTACCTATGATTCATTGCAGATTTTTCTCTTGTCTTGATTTACCCTTATCCTATGTCTTAGAAAGGAGCCTTGGCGGCACAGTGGTTAAGCGCTCAGCTGCGAACCAAAAGATCGGTGGTTCCAACCCACCCGCCGCTCCTGGGAAGAAAGATGTGGCACTCTGCTTCCGTAAAGATTACAAGCTTAGAAACCAAATCCCAACTCTAACGCTGTCAGTTCTACTCTGACATAGGGTCGCTATGAGTCGGAATCTACGACAAGATTTTTTTCGGAATTACAGTGGAATCACTTGTACTTCTTGCACTAGCCACCAGGTGGCAACACCAGCACTAGGCAACTTCGTTGCTTTCTAGGAATTGAGAGGTCCGGGATCAGAGAAGGAACCTGGGTGGCGCAGTGGTTAAAGCGCTCGGCTGCCAACCGAGAGGTCAGCGGTGCCAACCTACCAGACGGCCGCTGGAAAAAGACGTGGCATTTTGCTTCCAAAGCCTTGGAAACCCTACGAGGCAGTTCCACTCTGTCTTTTAGGATGGCTGAGTCGGAATCGACTCGCTGGCAATGGATTTGGTTTTTGGGTTTATCCCTCTGTGGAAGAAACTAGTTTTGTGTATATTAAGCAAATTCATTTATCCTTCTTGATGGTTTATATACGTACCAGCTTTTTGGAGTCTCTTTTTCACCCATTGTAACATCTTACTGGTTCCCTCATTAATTAATGAGTTGAATGAAATCTTTGGCATGTGTTCATTTTATAGTCATGAAGAGTCATAAGTTTGCCTTTAAAAAACTACCCTTTAACACATTTTAATTCAGTTCCTCGAAGATTCCAGTGTAGGGGGCACTCAGCTAAGGGCTGAACAGCCTAACATTCACATCAAATCAAGACTGAATGGGCCTGATGCAGACTGTCTACTCCCTCATTATTTATGGTTGACAATACATGCCAAAAATCACCTCTACAAGATGGGGTCAAGAGAGAATACAGACTTTTAATTTAGAGAATGACACACTTTTATCAGAGGTGCTCATGAAATCAAAGAGATATTGATTTTTCTAACATTGTTAGCAGGTAAAAGAATGTTTAACAGGACTCTTCTTAGATATTTTTGAGCCCATAGCAGGGTTGTATTAATAGAGTCCTAGAATTTTAAAATTGTATAGGAAACTTGGAGCCCTGGGGCATAGTGGTTAAGAGCTATAGCTGCTAACCAAAAGGTCAGCAGTTCAACTCCACCAGCCACTCCTTGGGAACCCTACGGGGCTGCTCTGCTCTGTCCTATGGGGTCGCTATGAGTTGGAATTGACTCGACAGCAACGGGTTTTTATAGGAAACTTAGAAATCATCTAGTTCAACCCCTTCATTTTATTAGATGAAGTAATCAGGCCAAGAAAGCCTAGGTGACTTGTTGAAGATCATCACTAATTAACGGAGAGCTGAGGTATAACTCCATCTCTTTCTCTTAGTCTCATGCTCTTTCTGCTACTACCATGTTGGAGCCAAACAGAATTTCACAAGAGATTCCTGACAATACTCCATTTCTCCTTTCTTTCCTCTCTCATACATAAACGCTCACTCTGAAAAAGAAGGGAAAAGGAGTCAGTGAGGGATAGCATATGATAAAGAAAGAGCTTTGGGTTCAGAAACAGTCTTGATTTTTCATCCTGGTTTTACTACTTATTTGTATTTCCGAGCTTTAGTTTCTTCATCAGCAAGTGGGCATAAATTATCACTCTTGTTGTTGTTGTTAGATGCCATCAAGTAGGTTCCAACTCATAGCAACCCCATGCACAACAGAACGAAACACTGCCCGGTCCTACGCCATCCTCATAATCATTTGTTATGCTTGAGCCCATTGTTGCAGCCACTGTGTCAATCCATCTCATTGAGGGTCTTCCTCTTTTTTGCTGATCCTCTACTTTACCAAGCATGATGTCCTTCTCCAGGGACTGGTCCTTCCTGATAATATGTCCAAAGTAAGTGAGACAAAGTCTTGCCATTCTTACTTCGAAGGAGCATTCTGGCTTGTACTTCTTCCAAGACAGATTTGTTCGTTCTTGTATATTCACGGTATAGTCAATATTCTTCACCAATACCATAATTCAAAGACGTCAGTTCTTCTTCTGTCTTCCTTATTCATTGTCCAGCTTTCACGTGCATATGAGGTGATTGAAAATACCATGGCTTGGGTCAGGCACACCTTAGTCCTCAAAGTGACATCTTTGCTTTTTAACACTTTAAAGAGGTCTTTTGCAGC
>NW_004443963.1:8786526-8805666 GCF_000243295.1 Trichechus manatus latirostris | reverse complement strand
GCTTGGGTCAGGCACACCTTAGTCCTCAAAGTGACATCTTTGCTTTTTAACACTTTAAAGAGGTCTTTTGCAGCAGATTTGCCCAATGCAATACATAGTTTGATTTCTTGACTGCTGCTTCCATGGACATTAATTGTGGATACAAGTAAAACAAATTACGAAATAATAATAATTAAACAGCCTCATAAGATTATTGTGAGTATTAATAATAACCTATGTAAAGTGCCTGGCACATATGTAGGTTCTCAATAAATTGTAACTTTCCACCAGAATGAAGATATATTAAAGTAACACTCCACATGCCAAAAATCTTCAGTCTTTGAGGAATGCACAGTTGATAGTACTGATGCTTTTATAATAAATTAGTACTTTTATTTTTAAATGAAAGTTACAGACACACCCCCACATACAACTGTCTGTTAAAAAAAAAAGGAGCCTTTATTGAATAAACAATCCACAAGCATAAGTCAACTCTACACTTATTAATATTCTCTCTACCTTCCACAGTTTCATTTGTATGCTTGAAAATAATTCTTCTGCTTTCAGACACAATGTGCTTACTTGCAAACTGCCTAAAATAAAATATAAAACACTGGATTTTTAAAAGTACAATAAGCCCTAGAGAATGAGGCAATTCAAGCGAGGGTACAGGTATGTCCTACATCCGCATCGACAAAAATTACTAATGTTTATCTAATACTTTCTAGTAAACAAAGAGTTTTCATATACAGTCATGCATCGCTTAACGTCCAGGATACATTCTGTGAAAACAGGACATTATGCGATTTGGACATTGTGGGAACACCATATTACATGCATGCCGGCAGTCCCTGGTTACGCACCCAGCCCTACCCGCTGTTCAGTCCACCTGAGGAGCAGGAGCAGCAGCCCAGCCTGGCAGCCTCATGGCTGTCTGCCTGCCCAACAAAGCCGGACAGCTGTATTCACTGGGTAAAGGAGGCCCCCGGATGTGTGGCTGCGGGCCAGGTGGGGGCTGTGCCAGCAGGCAGATCGCGACTTTGCACACCTCCAGGCGCAGGGCAGGAGACGCACAGGGGCAGGGAGAGGTAGCCATTGGGACCAGGTGGGAAGCAGGTGTGCAGGTGCCTGGTGCACGGCTGGCAGTGGTGGCCCTGGCTGCCCCACCCTGTTGTTGCATCTGCTTCCTGATCGTGTGCAGCTGCCGCAGCCACCTGGACCAGGGAGATGAGAGTGTCCCAAGCCCCGGGCTTCACAGCAGGAGAGGAGGAGCCTAGGCAGGTGCAGCCCTGCACCGGGAGCGAACAGCTGCCTGGCTGCTGGGCGTGTGAATGAAGCCAGGAGGAGGGAAAGGAGTTGAAGGAGGAGGCTGTTTCGGGATTGGGATGCACCCTGGAGCTCTGCTGCTCATTCACTCTGGAGGTTTGGGGTCTTTAAAACTGTTAGGGGGAAATAATACACAAAAGGAGAGCTGCTTTCCCTTAAAAATAAAACAAAACCCTTATGGGACCATGGATGTATATGCAGTCGGACATTGCCCAAATGGACGTTATGCACCACTTGACTGCACATAATTTTAAATATTCTTCTACAAAACAAAGGCATTTGACTGTGTGGATAATAACAAATAATGGATACGATTTCAAAGAATGGGAATTCCAAAACACTTAATTGTGCTCATGCAAAACCTGTACATACACCTACAGGCAGTCATTCAAACAGAACAAGGGGCTACTGTGTGGTTTAAAATCAGGAAAGGTGTGCATCAGGCAGGGCTAGATTAAGGCATGTAAAGACCCTAAACACTGATGATCTGTGGTACCTCCTCTTTTGCTTACTCACACATTCCAATGGGATATATGAGTTATACACATACATATATATGTGTGTATGTGTGTGTCTTAACTATCTATAATGTAACTTCTTTTTAAATGTGACTATAATATTAGTGATTGAATACAAAGGTGAAGTATGCCATTTTAGTGGAATGAGATGAACTGCTGCTGCTATCAATTTCATTTAGTTCCCTTCCACTGCAGTGCCCGCTTTCCTTGTGTCCTATCTGCTTGGCATCTATAGGTCTTTGCTTTGGACAAATGGTGCCTGTCCTGTTGATGCCCTCAGCACACCTTGCTTACTGGGCAGTCCATCCCCGGCGTCAGGGTTGTATCCTTTTACTATACTTATTCAATCTGTATGCTGAGTAGATAATCCGAGAAGCTGGACTATATGAAGAAGAACAAGGCAGCAGGATTGGAGGAAGACTCATTAACAACCTGTGATATGCTGAAGGCACAACTTTTCTTGCTGAAAGCGAAGAGGACTTGAAGCACTTACCAATGAAGATCAGAGACTACAGCCTTCAGTACGGATTACACCTCAACATAAAGAAAACAAAAATCCTCACACCTGGACCAATAAGCAACATTATGATAAACAGAGAAAAGATTAAAGTTGTCAAGGATTTCATTTTACTTGGAACCACAATCAACACCCATGGAAGCAGCAGTCAAGAAATCAAACAATTATTGCATTGGGTAAATTGCAAAAGACCTCTTCAAAGCGTTAAAAAGCAAAGATGTCACTTTGAGGACATGACCCAAGCCATGGTATTTTCAAGCACCTCATAAGCATGTGAAACCTGGACAATGAATAAAGGAGACTGAAGAAGAATTGATGCCCTTGAATTATGGTGTTGGCAAAAAATATTGAATATACCATGGACTGCCAGAAGAACAAACAAATCTGTCTTGGAAGAAGTACAGCCAGAATGCTCCTTAGAAGCAAGGATGGCAAGAGTTCGTCTCATGTACTTTGGACATGTTATCAGGAGGGACCAGTCGCTGGAAAAGGACATCATGCTTGGTAAAGTAGAGGGTCAGTGAAAAAGAGGAAGACCCTCAATGAGACGGACTGACATAGTGGTTGCAACAATGGGTTCATACATAGCAATGAGTGTGAGCATGGTGCAGGACAGGGCAGTGTTTCATTTTGTTGTACACAGGGTTGGTATGAGTCTTAACCAACCTGACGGCACCTAACAACAACAACATGGACTGCCAGAAGAACAAATAAACCTATCTTGGAAGAAGTATAGCCAGAATGCTCCTTAGAAGCAAGGATGGCAAGACTTCTTCTCACATACTTTGGACATGTTGTCAGGAGGGACCAGTCCCTGGAGAAGGACATCATGCTTGGTGAAGTAGAAACCAAAACAAAAAACCAAACCTATTGCCATCGAGTCGATTCTGACTCATACTGACCCTATAGGACAGAGTAGAATTTCCCCATAGGGTTTCCAAGTAGGGGCTGTTGGATTCAAACTGCTGACCTTTTGGTTAGCAGCTGAACTCTTAACCACTGCACCACCAGGGCTTGGTAAAGTACAGGGTCAGCAAAAAAGAGGAAGACCCTCAAGGAGATGGATTGACGCAGTGGCTGCAACAATAGGTTCAAACACTGAAACGATTGTGAGGATGGTGTAGGACCAGACAAAGTTTTGTTCTGTTGCACATAGGGTCACCTTGAGTCAGAACTGAATCGATGGCACGTAACAGCAGCAACATAGAAACCAAAGAAAGGATGATATACCTTCCCTGTGGCAACAAGGGTAAGGAATAGTGTTCAGACATATTGGCTTTTTAGATGACTTAATTTACTTTATTGCCATTTCCTTCTTCCTTTTAACCTTGCTGAGACAGAACCCCCACAGTGCTGTATTCTTTACCTGGCTTCCTCCCCTACAGTGTTGTATCGCAAAATCGTTTCCTTTGCTGTGGTCCCTCCCGACCCCCCTCAGCTTTGCATTTGAATCCTGCTTTTGCTTGGAGGTTATACATAACCCCATTGCGCCTGCATAGTATGATTAAGAATGCTGCTGACGTAACTTGTGTGAACTCCCTACTTGTAGACCCCTTTAAAAGTAACCTGCCTGCCCATCCTTGGCGAGCAGTCCTGGCAGCAGTAAGCACTGACTCCATTTCCTTGTACATCAAAATAAAGGTGTCTTTTTGTTCTCCCATTTCAGTCTCTCATTTATTGTCCAACATGAACCATGCCGAGTAAGAACCTGGGGCTTCCACTCCATAACATTGCCAACCACAGAGGTGGCAAACAACGTACACTCATTCATTTGATATACATTTGAGTGTATATATGTCAGGCTCTGGCCTAGGTAAGGATGATGCAAAAAGATGAACTAGACAGAAAACTTGCCCTTGGGAAGTCACATTTTGGTGGAGTCAGACACACTATATTACTGAACACCTACTTCCTACTAGGTACAAGGTGTTGAGGATACAGGAGAGAATACAAAAAAAACCCCAAACCCATGGCCATGAAGTCAATTTCAACTCATGGCGACCCCTACATGCTACAGAGTAGAACTGAGCTCCGTAGGGCTTCCTTGGCTCTAATCTTTACAGAGGAGCTCTGGTGGTATAGTGGTTAAGAGCTTGACTGCTTACCAAAAGGTTGGCAGTTCGAGGCCACCAGGTGTTCCTTGGAGACCCTACTGAGCAGTTCTACTCTGTCCTATAGCAACAGGTTTGGTTTTTCGGTTTGGGATCTTTACAGCTGATCGCCAGACCTTTCTTTCAAGGCACCACTGGTTGGGCTGGAACTGCCAACCTTTCCGTTAGTAGCCAAGCTCAAAGTGTTTGGGCCACCCAGGGACTCTAGGTACTATAGTAAAACCAAAAACCAAACCCGTTGCCACCAAGCCAATTTTGACTCTATAGGACAGAGTAGAACTGCCCGATAGGGTTTCCAAGGAGCTGCTGGTGGATTTTAACTCCTGATCTTTTGGTTAAGAGCTCTTAACCACTGTGCCACCAGGGTTCCAGTACTATATAGATAGTTTTCATTTAATCTTCACCACAATAGTGTGTTAAATGATGTATCAGACACATGCATAGAGAGCTGGAGGGAGGCCCTAAACCTGCCCTGGGAGTCAGAAATAGTTTCACAAAATTAGCTAACACTTCATCTGAGTTTAAAAGGATGTGTAGAAATATACTAGGTACCTCAGAGTTGGTTATAGTAAGAAGCAGGTTCGAAAGGACATTTTTATAGAGAAAAAAGAATAGCAAGTTCAGAGGTAAGAGACACAGATTGCAAACTTCAAGTGGGCTGCGATTTTTGTCTATCTTATGGAGCACAGTTCTACAGACACAGGCTGATCACCATGAATCAGAATCCAATCAATGGCAAGTGGTTTGGGGTTTTTTGGTATTTTCTCCTGTATCCCCCAGCGCCTTCAAAATGTCCGGTACATAATAGGTTCTCAATAAGTAACTGTTGAATGAATACACGGACATCATATGTCTAAGAATGACACGGCCCACAGTTCATTATCTCTGCAAAGGCAGGCAAAGGCCCCATCACGAAGAGAAAACTACACTAAGTGTAAGCTTAAGGCTGACAATGTTGATGATATATCGATAGTATAAGGTCAGGAAGTCACCTGCCCTACCAATAACCCCTTCTTCACCGACGGAGTCCAACGGTGCCGCGCGACTAGGGACAGAATAGTAGGGGTACCAGTTACAGACACTCCAAAGCGGGGATCTCTGACCAAAGCTGGACCAAAGCACATGGTTTGGAAGTCTAAGTGGAGGCTCCTAGTCTCCTCCTTCCACCCCAACCTTCCGCCACTCCACGCCAGGCTTCATAGTTGACTCGCGGAGGACCGGAGACCGCCTCCGGGCCTCCCACCTCCCCACAAGAGGAAACGCCATGCGCGCTCCAGCCCGCCGGCCCACCCTTCCCTTCGGGACACAGACAGAGCGCACGCGCGCCTTCCCCAGCTGAGGGCGTGCCCGCGAGCTTCCCGCATCCCCGTGCTCATCCGGGTCTCAGCGAGCCTCAGCCAATAGTGGCCGCTCACGGCCCCCAGGGGCGGAGCGAAGCCTTCCCTCACATGGGGCCTGTGGTCATCGCTGGGGCCTGTGGGGACGGCGACCAGACGGCCGAGGAAGGAGCCAGAAGCAGGGATCCCAGCATTGGGACGAGCATCTACAGTCTTGAGCGGCTGCTGCCCTCCAGAAGCGATCAAAGCACGAGCAGATTCCCCAGCCAGAGTCGGTGTAGTAAACACACTTCAGAAACGTGAGGTGCCGGGGGTCACGTGGGGAGTGTCCTCGCCAATGAGAAGCCGGGGGCGGGGCCGAGGCCGCTGACGCGGCGGCTGTAGCGGCGGAATCACCCGGGCAGCCTCGGGACTGGTCACCGGCCGGCAGCCGTCCAGCGTCTTCGACCACCGCCTTCGTCCTCCAATCTTCTGTCTCGGGCCGCGAGGCAGCATTCCTGACAGTAGCTGAATCCTCTCATTTCTCTGGGCGACTCACCCGCGGCGGGCCGTTTTCTCCTCGAGGGCAGCCTTGGTGGGGCGAGGTTTCGTGACGAACCTCCTGGGGCCACCGGTGCCTGCTCGGGCCGTCGTGGTGGCTCGAGCTCCTGGAACTTGCTCATCCTTGGGGGGGTCCGAGGCCCTCGAAGTTATGCGTCTCCTCCAGGCGGTTGAGGCCTGCGCCGGGTCCTAAAGGGCGTCACACCCAGGCTGGACAACCTCCATTCATCTTCCAACTGCGACTCCAGCGCCCTCTCCTCACGTCCCCTCCTCGGATTCATTTTTTCCTGTCCCCCCTCTGCCGCCCTTTCCTCACTTCTTGGGTGCGGCGATTCTTCTGGAATCGAAGGTGTCGGCCATGAGCCAGACCTTGGTTTCTTGAATTTCTCTCTGGAGGAACTCGGAGCTGACCCGCCGGCCGCCGGGATGGGGGTGAACGCAGTGCACTGGTTCCGAAAAGGGCTCCGGCTGCACGACAATCCCGCCCTGAAAGAGTGCATTCAAGGCGCAGACACCATCCGCTGCGTCTACATCCTCGACCCCTGGTTCGCTGGCTCCTCTAACGTGGGGATCAACAGGTGGCGGTGAGTCCAAACCCCGAGTTACATTAATGTGTGTTTGGTCAGTCAGGACCTTCTCTGCGATCGGCCAAATCTGAGAAATTTAGCCCTGGCCGCGTCTTGCTTATAACGTTTAAGAACTGTAGGTATTTCATGTAAATGTCCGATGGAATTAACTTGAAGTCTGTTTCTGGCCGGAGAGTGTAGACAACCTGGGACCCCTTGACCTTCAGCTATGAGTTGCGTGTCTGCGCTAATAGCTCTGCCCCTGGATTTATGGAGAATTCTCAGTGGTGGAGTTAAACACTCTTTTCATCCTTAGTGGCCTGTCGGTTGATTTCGTTGCCCTCTGTGTGGCATTCGAAAGTATTGTGGCTTTTAATATTTACGTTTGTGTGTGTGTAGGTAACTCATAATCAAAAAAACCAAACCCGTTGCCATCGAGTCGAATCCGATTTATAGCGACCCTGTAGGGCAGAGTAGAACTGCCCCATAGGGTTACCAAGGAGCACCTGGTGGATTCGAACTGCTGACGTTTTGGTTAGCAACCGAACTCTCAACCACTGCGCCACCAGGGCTCCGCGGTAACTCATAGTATGGAGAAAATCATTCGTTTAAATAGTCGCCTCTCAATCCAGTTTTCTTCCACCTTGAGGTTACTGTAGGAAAAGCAGGGAAGCAGCTTTTTCTGGTTTCCTTTGCTCAGCCGTTCCTCCCAACTCCTCCTTGTGGTTGACTAGACAAAGCACACTTTTTCTTTCTAGGTAAAGTATAATCCTTCTAGGGATCAGACAACTGGGAGGAATCTTAGAGAAGCTTGATGATCTTTTCCTGAAATACCAGGCTAGGTGATTCGTTAGGCTCCCTGGTGGACACGAAATAGTTCATGCAAACAGAGTATAGATCACCTATTAAATGCCAGGGACTGCTTTAAATGCTGACGATATAGCAGTGAGCAAAACAGACAAAAATTTCTGTCCCTTTTGAGCTTATGTCCCAGAAAGTAAAATATACAGTATTTTAGGTGATGGTAAGTGCTGTGGAGAAAAATAGAGCAGAGAAAAGGTAGAAGGAATCCAGGGTTGGGGATGCAATTTAAAATACGATGATCAGAGAAAAACTCACAGAAAAGGTGACATTTGAGCAAACACCTGAAAGAGATGATGAAATATGAATATCTAGGGGGAAGAGAATTCCAGGCAGAGGGAACACTAAGGGCAAAGGCCCTGAGGTGGAAATGTGACCTTTGGAGGAGCAGCAGAGGAAGCCATTATGATTTCAGAACAGAATAAGAGAGGGGGAAAGTAGTAGGAGAAGAAGCCAGAGATGTGATAGGGCCAGACTGAGTAGAAGTTTGTAGGCAGTTGTCAAGATTTGGGCCTTTACTCTGAGTGAAATAGGAATAATTGCAGGGTTAGGAGCAGAAAAGTGATGTGATCTGACTTCAGTTTGAAAACAATTTCTCTGGCCACGGTTCTGAGAATAGACTGAATTGGAGGTGAGGAGGTGGAGGTTGACAAAGAGCAGGGAGACCAGTTAGGAGCTGTTGTTGCATTCATCCAGGTGAGCAAGGTAATGGCTTGGACCATGGTGATAATGGTGGATGTGGTGAGAAGTAGTCAAATACTGGCTCTATTTTTTTTTTTTTTAATTGAACTTTAGATGAAGAGTTACAGAACAAACTAGCTTCTCATTAAAAAGTTAGTACATGTATTGTTTTATGGCATTGATAAACAGCCCCATGACATATCAGTACTCTCTCTTCTCGACCTTGGGTTCCCTATTACTAGCTTTCCTGCCCCCTCCTGCCTTCTAGTCCTTGCCCCTGGGCTGGTGTGCCCCTTTAGTCTCGTTTTGTCCTATGGGTCTATCTAATCTTTGGCTAAAAGGTGTACCTCTGGAGTGACTTCATTACTGGGCTAAAAGGGTGTCCGGGGCCATACTCTCAGGGTTTCTCCAGTCTCTGTTAGGCTAGTAAGTCTAGTCTTTTTTTTTTTTTTTTGAGTTAGAGTTTTGTTCTACATTTTTCTCCTGCTGTGTCCGGGACCTCTATTGTGATCCCTATCAGAACAGTCAGCGGTGATATCCGGGTACCATCTAGTTGTACTGGACTCAGTCTGGTGGAGGCCATAGTAGTTGTGGTCAATTAGTCCTTTGGACTAACCTTTCCCTTGTGTCTTTAGTTTTCTTCATTTTCCCTTGCTCCTGAAGGGGTGAGACCAGTGGTGTATCTTAGATGGCCACTCACAGGCTTAAGACCCCAGACAGTACTCACCAAAGTAGAATGTAGAACATTTTGTTTCTAAGCTATGTTATGTCACTTGCACTAGATGTTCCCTGAGACCATGGTCCCCACAGCCCTCAGCCCAGCAATTCAGTCTCTGTGGGAGTTTGGATTTGTCCATGGAGCTTCCATGACCTTACCCTGAAGAAGTCGTGCTGGCTTCCCCCAAATACTGGCTCTATTTTGAAGGCAGAACCTACAGTATTCATTGCAGATTGTCTCTGTGATGTAAGAGAAAAGAGATGGAGTTAGGAATGATATCTAGATTTTTGGCTTGAGAAACTAAAATGATGGAATTGCGCTTTGTTAAGAAAGAGAAGCCCTTGGGGAGGGTGATTGAAATTTTCTTTTGGACTTGGTTAAGTTTGAGATGCCTATCATATATCTAAGTGGAGATAGCAAATAGGCAGTTGTATATATCTGGAGTTCAGAACAGAGATTCAGGCAAGAGGTATAAAGTGGAAAGTTATCAGTTTATAGACAAATGTAAAGTCATTTATTCATCTATCCATTCATTCAACAAATATTTGGCAAGCACTCATTATATGCCAGGAGCTGTTATACGTGCAGGGGGATTCAGCAGTAAACAAACAAAAGTCCCCACCCTGGTGAAGCTGCGTGCTAGTGTAGCCATTAGACTGTATGAGAGCATTAAGTCTAGATAGAAAAGACAGGAGATCCAAGGACTGAGCCTGGGGTACTGTAATGGTTAAAAATTATGAAGCTGTGAAAGAACGAGCATAGGAGACTGAGAAGGAATAGCTAGTAAGTAAGAAGAAAATCCAGAACAGTTTGGTGTCTTAGAAGTCAAGTAAAGAAAATGTTTCAAGGAAGAATGAGTGTTGTATCTATGTCAGATGCTGCTTATAGGTCAAGTAAGATGAGGACTGAAAATTAAAAGTTGGATATAATATTTTCGGTCATTTGTAATCTTGTCTAGAGTGATTTCAGTAGTATCAGAGGTGAAAGCCTTTTTGGAGTAATAGCTCAAGAGAGGCAGGGAGGAGAGGAGTTGGAGACAACTTACATAGACAACTCTTTCAAGGAGTTTTGCTATAAGAGAATCAGAGAAATGGTGGGGGGCAGTGTGAAGTCAAGAGGAGTTTTTTAAATGAGAGCGATTACAGTATGTTTGTGTGCTGATGGGAATGAAACAGCAACTATATGTACAACAATTTTTCATTAGCAGAAATTATGTCATTAAACGGTGATCCTGGAAAAAGATGATAAAAGTAATATATTGTAATGTATTGATATCTTACAATAATAATTCCCTTCTCATAAGGTTGTTCTGAAGATAAATTGGTTAACATAGGTAAAATGCTTAAAATAGTGAGTGGTAGTAGTAGCTAGTGCTTGTTTACTTTTTGCTATTAAGTTAGAAGCCATAGGTAAATAATATCTGCTTAAATGCCTGCTGTCAGTTTCTTCTAGAGCAATTTATAAGTTTATAGAATCCAGACTGTAAGCTTCTGTAGGATAGGGATTATAGCTTGCTTACCTTTGTACACTCAGCAGTTAACATTGTCAAATAATAAATGAATTGAAACTGGTAACCACAACAAGAATAGCCCCATATTTCCTTTTTAAAAATGATCTTTTTTTAAGTAGTATATATTGTCCATTCTAAAAGATAGGTGAAGATGTAAGTAATGAACAGAGACAGTTTTCTTCCTCTGAAGACTAAGTTCTAAAAAGGCAGGGACTAAGTTTAATTCAATCTGTTTTCATAGTACCAAATTCAGTGCTTTTCATATAATAGTAGTTCACTTACTGGTTGTTGAATGAAGTGACATCTTGGAGTCAATAATTTCATATTTAAACAACTGTATTACTTTCCCTGTTGACTATAGGATAAAGCCCAAACTCCTTACCCTGGCATTTAAGATCTTTTGACCTATGTATCTCATCTCCTGCTGAGATGTGATCTCAGCACTGAGAGGGAGGGGGAGTGATGGTAGTTTTCCTTGAGGGCAGTGGTAGTTCAGTGGTAGAATTTTTCACCTTGCATACTTCCAGACCCAGGTTCAATTCCTGGCCAGTCCATCTCAAGCACAACCACCACCTTCTCTACTTCCATTTTTGCTTGCATGTTGCTATGAAGGTATCTTGCATGTTTCTATCTTCTTTCCTTTGCTCATGCCATTTCATTCAATCAACTGTGTTTCTTATATTTTTGATTTAACAGAAAAGCAAAAAAAAAAAAAAAGAAAAGAAAATTGCCTGTTAAGTACATTAACAAATTACTTTTTGCTATTGCCATCATTTCATTTAAAAAGAATGGTTTAACATTAAAAAAATTTTTGAAAGAACATTGTCACAGAATAAAGGACAGTCTTTTGACTTGAAGAAATTTAGCTTTATGACAACTCATCTGATCTTTGGGATCGAATGATTTAAAATATTTCAGTTCTTTCCTTTACTTGTCTCCTGTTAAAATTCTGCCACGCAAACACTTGAACACAAATGTTCATAGCAGCTTTATTCATAATAGCCAAAAGGTGGAAATGACCTAAATGCCCATCAATTAATGAATGGATAAACAAAATGTGGTATATACATTCAGTAGAATATTATTTGGCCATAAAAAGGAATGAAGTACTGATAGATGTTACAACATGAATAAACCTTGAAAACATTATGCTGAGTGAAAGAAGCCAGTCACAAAACACGTATTATATGATTCCATTTATGTGAAATGTCCAGAATGGGCAAATATAGAAAGACAGAAAGTAGATTACTAGTTGCTTATGGCTGCGAAGGATGAGAGGACTAGGGGAGGAGTGTCATAGTTAAGGGGCACAAGGTTTCTTTCTTGAGGTGATGATGAAAATGTTCTAGAACTGATTGTGGTGATGGTTGTATAACTCCGTGAGTATACTAAAAACTTTGATTTGTACACTGAAAAGAAAAATTCTCCTTACCCCTTCAAAGCTTGGCCCAAATGCCGCTTTTTCCATAGTACTTTCTTGATCAGCTTAACTGGGATGTTAACAGACTACTGAACATCTTTATATCATTTTTTGGTATTGCTTTTCACATAGCTCTTAGCATTTACTGGCATGATTTGTATTGTAAATATTGGTATAGTCTTCATATAGTCATTAAAAACCAGTAAAACCAGCTGCCGTTGGGTTGATCTCAACTCATGGTGACCCTATAGGGTTTTAGTGGCTAATTTTCTGGAAGTAGATCTCCAGACCTTTCTTCCGAGATGCCTCTGGGTAGACTCAGACCTTCAACCTTTAGGTTAGCCGCCAAATGTGTTAACTGTTTGCACCACCCAGGGACTCCTCATCACAAATGTGTACTCCAAAGGGTAAGTCTAGTTCAAAGATAATTTTGTAGATTACTAATGAAAAATGAAAATACTCATCTACTGTAATTCACTGTGGTTTGGAGAAATATATTAAAGTATATATTAACATATATAATGTGTCAAGAATTTCTCGTATATGGATAAAAATTATTACTCTGTGGTTTTCCGAAGAATATTGAAAAGATATTTATCAAATACCTACTGTGTACAAGGCACTATTTTAGACATTATGGAGATTACAAAGAGGGCTTTTCTCCCAGATACCTGCATAGCTTGTTTCCTCATTTCCTTGAGGTGTATGTTCTAACACCCTGCTGTATTTCTCTTCTGTTCACTTACCACCATCTGACATATTATATTTTATTGTCTGTTTCCTCCCACTAGAATGGAAACTCCATACGGGCAGGGACTTTTTCTGTTTTATTCACTGTTGTATCCCCAGCATCAAGAATAGTGCCTGCCGTGAGTAGGAATGCAAAATAAAGTTTTGGTTGAATAAATGAAGGTCCTGATCACTTCCCCATTTAACAGATGGCACCATTTCATTTCATTCATTGAACTTCACTTCTTCTGGGTTGTCTTCTCAGAGAGGCTGTTCTCTGGTGGTACAAGATAGCAATGGCAATGGCAGTTACAGCAGTAAAAAAAAAAAAAAAAAAAAAAGCATAAGCCTCTGCCTGAGAAGTCTCAGCAAAGTTCTTGTAGCACATTAGTGGCTCTGTTGGGGGTTAATACCTGAAGTAATCATTGTTAGCCTCTTACTGTCTGAGCTTGAGTTGTGTGCCTTATTGGTGGAATCAGCTCAACTGGACTGAAGTAACTGAAGTAGAATGAGTAGGAAGTAAGTGGGTGCCCTAGAACAATAGATGTCTATTATATAAGAGTTGAGATCAGAAAGTGGGACCAAGTCAGTAAAGCTTTGGCCCCAGGTTGGGGAAATATAACTTTGGCGGCTAAGTGGATGATAGCAGGTGGAAGATAATACAGTACTGAACTGGGGAAAAGACTGAGAAAGAAGAATATGTAAGAGATTGCTGACGTGGCAGTGGACAATTGAGGTGATTGATTGGAGAAGCAGTTTCATAGAGGAGGGTTGGGAGAAGATAGAATGTAAACTCTCATGCTTTGTGCCTCCATGACAATAAGACATTAAGTTAGAGAACTCGGGAACAGGCCATATTTAGATAAAGAAGTTTAGGTCATTGCTGAATTTGGAGTACTTTTAAGATATCAACATAGAAAATGGAGAAAACAGAAGTTTAAGTCTGGAGACTGTAGAGGTAAGAGTTGTGGATATGCGAAGTAATAGATGAAGCATGATTGCATGAGGTTAGATAGAATAAGGCCCAAATCAAAGCTTTGGGCAATACTGTATTTAAGATGTATAGGAACTAGTGAAAAAGACTGAGGAGAATCATGTCTTTTTTTTTCTCACACCCCATGTCTAGTCCCTCAATTATTATGGCTTTCCCTTCAAAATAACTCCCATATCTGTTCAAATCTCACCCCACCACTGCTACTGTACTCTCCAAGCCACCACTATTTCTTGCGGGATGGCTGCAATAGCCTCCTCACTTCTCTACTTCCATTTTTGCACCTGCCCTCCCAGTGTGTGTTTCATGTGGAATCCAGAGTGGTATTTTTAAAACCTTAATTAGATCAAGTCATTCCCAAGCTCATAATCCTCCAGTGGCTTTCAGGCCTTTGCATTTTCTGTTCCTTCTACCTGGAACATTATTCCCTCAGACCTTGGAATGGCTTGTTCCTTCAATGTTTCCTCCTGCCCACTCCTCTCACCTGTCACTCTCTTTCCCTTTACCCTGTTTTATTGTTCGTGGCATTTGTCACTCCCTGAAATCCTATATTTATTGATTTACTTCTTTATTGTTTTGTTTCTTCACTAAATTACACAAAAGAGGAATCTATGTGTATTTTGTTATATTGATTCCTCAGTCCTGTAACAATGGTTCTTAGTAGGTGGTCCAGGCACACTGTGGGTCCCTGAGATTTTCAGAGTATCCATGAAATCAAAACTATTTTTATAATAATACTAAGACATTATTTGGCTTTCTCACTGTCATTATCTCACATGTGTACAGTGGAGTTTTCCAGAAACTATATGATATGTGATAACATTGTTGTGATGGCTAATGGAATGTGTGCTGGTGTAATCTTATGTTTTAAATTTTTTTCAGCTTTAATTGGCATTGACTTGATGGCAACGAGTTTGGTTTGGGTTTTGATTTAATTTCTTGTAGGGTAAATTTTGATAGCTACTACCTATAAAACGGAAACTCTTTGGGGGTATTTAATCATTTTTAAGAGAGTCAAGGATCCTAAGACCAAGCAAGTTTGAGAATTGCTGCCTTAGGACAACACCTCGCACAGGGTAGGTGTTCAATATGTACTTGTGGATTGCATGTATAAATGATATTGTTATGCTGATTTTGCTGATGGGGTTCCATGTTGGCTTTCATGCATAAATTATACCCATAGTCTGATATTGTCTGCCATTTTCTTTAAAGTTGAGTAAACACTTTAAGACCTTGTGAAGCAAACTTGAGTACAAAATTTCATTAGATTTTTATATTTTTTCTTACAATCTATTTTAAGCTGTCTTACCGACAACTAATTAAACAGAATTGTTTTTTTAGTGATTCGCCTTTTACCAGGTCTTTTTTTTTTTTTTTTTTTTGAGGTAAAGAGAGATTTTTAATTATTATAATGGGGTAAACCCTTAATAAAGATAGGTATAAAAATCCAAGAGAATGTCAGAACATAGCCTCAAATTATGTAAAGCAAAATGTAATGGAATTGAAAGACAGAATAGTTAAATTCATAATCAAAATGGTGAACTTTACTAAGCAAGGAGAACGGTGGTCAGACCCCACCTTCATTGTTAACTGAGTGGTATGGATCGGCCTGGTTCCAGTTCCCACCTGGAAATAGAGCCAGTCCTCACCTTCCCACTTCTCCATCCTCTTTGCCCACTGCCAAGTGGTATTCTCTCATTCCCCAGCTACCAGGGGCCAGGTCAGCAGACACAAGTTCAAAGGACTTAGCTGAGAGGTTGGTGGTTTGAACCCACCCACCCAGAGGCATCTAGGAAGACAGTTCTGGCAGTCTGCTTCCAAAAACTCACAGCCTTGAAAACCCTATGGAGCAATTCCGCTGTGCACACATGGGGTCGCCATGAGTTGGAACTGACACAACAGTCCCTTATTAGGTATATGATTTGCAAATATTTTCTTCCATTCTCTTTTCACTTCCTTGACAGTGCCCTCTGAGGCACAAAAGTTTTTTTGTTTTTAATTCTTGAGGTAAAAGTTTATAGCTCAAGTTAATTTCTCATTCAAAAATTTATACACATATTGTTTTGTGACACTGGTTGCAGTCCCCACAGTGTGACAGCACGCTCCCCCTTTCCACCCCTGGTTCCCTGTGTCCATTTGTCCAGTTCCTCTCCCTTCCTGCCTTCTCGTCTTGCTTTTGGACAGGAGTTGCCCATTTGGTCTTGTATATTTGGTTGAACTAAGAAGCACGTTCCTCACACGTTATTTTTGTTTTATAGGCCTATGTCTGAAAAATGGACTTTGGGAGTGGTTTCAGTTCTGTATTATGTCTGAAAAATGGACTTTGGCAGTGGTTTCAGTTCTGTATTATCAGAGTGTCCAGGGGCCATAGTCTCGGAGTTGCCTCTCGTCTCTTTCAGACCAGTAAGTCTGGTCTTTTTTCATAAATTTGCATTCTCTTCTACATTTTTCTCCTGTTCTGTCCAGGAATCTTTGTTGTGATCCCTGTCAGAGTAGTTGGTGGTGGTAGCCGGGCACCATCTAGTTCTTCTGGGCTCAGGCTGGTAGAGTTTCTGGTTGATGTGGTCTTTTACTCTTATGGGCTGATATTTTGTGTCTTTGGTTTTCTTCATTCTCCTTTGCTCCAGACAGGATGGGACCAATAGATGTATCTTAGATGGCAGCTGGCAAACTTTTAAGAGCCCATATGCTGTGTGCCAAAGTGGAATATAAAACATTTTCTTTATGAACTTTATTATGCCAGTTGACCTAGATGTCCCCTGAGACTGTGGTCCCCACGCCTCAGCCCCAGCTACTCAAAGCATTTGGATATGTCTAGGAAGCTTCTATGCTTTTGCTTTGGTCCACTTGTGCTGACTTCACCTATGTTGTGTGTTGTCTTTCCCTTCACCAAAGTTGACACTTGTCTACTATTTAGTTAGTGATTTCCCCTGCCCCCTTCCCCACCCTCATAACCATCAAAGAATGTTTTCTACAGTGTGTAAACCTTTGTTTGAGTTCTTGAAATAGTGGTCTCATACAATATTTGCCCTTTTGTGACTGACTTATTTCACTCAGCATACTGCCCTCCAGATTCATCCATGTTGTGAGGATGTTTCACAGATTCGTTTTTTATTGATGCATAGTATTCCATTGTGTATATGTACCATAATTTGTTTATCCATTCATCTGTTGATAGGCATTTAAGTTGTTTCCGTCTTTTTGCTATTGTGAATAGTGCTGCAGTGAACGTGGGCATGCGTATGTCTATTCGTGTGATGGCTCTTATTTTCTAGGGTATATTCCTAGAAATGGGATTGCTAGATCGTATGGTATTTCTATTTCTAGCTTTTTAAGGAAGCACCATATTGTTTTCCAAAGTGGTTGTATCATTTTACATTCCCACCATCTCCCTGCAACCTCTCCAACATTTGTTATTTTGTGTTTTTTTAGATTAGTGCCAGTACTGTCAGGGTGAGATGGTATCTCATTGTAGTTTTGATTTGTGTTTCTCTAATGGCTAATGATCATGAACACTTCCTCGTGTTTGTTGGCTGCCTGAATGTCTTCTTTAGTGAAGTGTCCGAAGACTTCTTTAGTGAAATGTCACATCCTTTCCCCATTTTTAAACTGGATTATTTGTCTTTTTGTTATTGAGGTGTTGAAGTATTTTGTATATTTTAGAGATAAGATTGTTGTTGAATATGTCATAGCCAAACATTTTTTTCCCAGTCTGTAGATTCTTTTCTCTTTTTACTCTTTTGGTGAAGTCTTTTGATTAGCATAAGTATTTAATTTTCAGGAGCTCCAGTTATCTAGTTTCTCTTCTGGTGTTTGTGTATTGTGAGTTATGGTTTGTATACTGTTTATGCCATGTACGAGGGCCCCTAGCATTATTCCTACTTTTTTTTCCATGATTGTTATCATTTTAGATTTTATATTCAGGTCTGTGATCCAGTTTAAGTTAGTTTTTGTGTATAGTGTGAGGTGTGGATCCTGTTTCATTTTTTTAACAGATGGACACCCAGTTATGCCAGCACTATTTGTTAAAGAAGCTGTCTTTTCCCCGTTTAATGGACTTTGGCCCTTTGTCAAATATCAACTGCTCCTAGATGGATGAATTTACATCTGGGTTCTCAGTTCTGTTCCATTGGTCTGCATATCTGTTGTTTTACCAGTACCAGGCTGTTTTGACTACCGTGGCTCTATAATAGGTTCTAAAATCAGGTAGTGTGAGGCCCCCCACTTTGTTCTTCATCTTTAGTAATTCTTCACTTATCTGGGGCCTCGTCCCTTTTCGTATAATGTTGGTGATTTGTTTCTCCATCTTGTTAAAAGAATGTTGTTGAAATTTGGATTGGGATTGCATTGCATCTGTAGATTGCTTTGGTTAGAGTTAATATTTTCACAATGTTGAGTCTTTCTGTCCATGAGCATGGTATGCTTTTCCACTTATGTAGGTCTCTTTTGGTTTCTTGCAGCAGTGTTTTGCAGTTTTCTTTGTATTTGTCTTTTATGTCCCCGGTTAGATTTATTCCTAAGTACTATCTTCTTGGGGGCTATTGTAAATGGTATTGATTTGGTGGTTTCCTTTTCAAAGTTCTCTTGTTGGTGTAGAGGAATCCAACTGATTTCTGTATGTTTATCTTGTATCCTGCTACTTTGCTGAAGTCTTCTATTAGTTCTACTAGGTTTCTTTGGGATTTTCCATGTATAAGATCATATCATCTGCAAATAGGGTTAGTTTTACCTCTTCCTTACCAATTTGGATGCCTTTATTTCTTGTTCTTGCCTTAGTGTTCTAGCTAGGACTTCAGCACAATGTTGAATAAGAGTGGTGATAAAGGGCATCCTTGTCTGGTTCCCGTTCTCAGGGAAAACTTTCAGTTTCTCTTCATTTGGAATGATGTTGGCTGTTGGTTTTGTATAAATGCCCTTTTATTATGTTGAGGAATTTCCCTTCTATTCATATTTTGCTGAGAGTTTTTAGTCAGGAATGGGAGTTGGACTTTGTCAAAAGCCTTTTCTGTGTCGATTGATATGATCATGTGATTGTTTTATTTTATGGTGTATTATGTTGATTGATTTTCTTATATTAAACCATCCCTGCATACCTGGTATGACTTTCACTTGGTCATGATGTAATATTTTTTTGATATGATGTTGAACTCTATTGGCTAGAATTTTGTTGAAGATTTTTATGTCTGTGTTCAAGAGGAATATTGGTCTGTAGTTGTCTTTTTTTTTTTTTTTTTTTAATAATGTCTTTTGCCTGGCTTGATATCAGGGTTATGCTGGCTTCATAGAATGATTTCAGGAGTCTTTCTTCCTTTTCTGTGCTCCAAAATAACCTGACT
>NW_004443963.1:8785026-8786194 GCF_000243295.1 Trichechus manatus latirostris | reverse complement strand
TTTTTTTTTTGTGAAAATATACGTAACCAAAGATACACCATTTCAGAAATTTCTGTATGCACAGTTCAGTGACATCGACTACGCTTTTCCAGTTATGCTGCTATTCTCACTTTAGATGAAGGTTTATAGAACAAAATAGTTTCTCATTAAACAGTTAGTACACATGTTGCCCTATGAAAATGGTTAACAACCCCACTACACGTCAACATTGTCCTTACTCAACCTTGGGTTCCCTATCACCAGCTTTCCTGTCCCCTTCTGTCTTCTAGTCCTTGTCCCTGGGCTGCTATGCCTCATTGGTCCCATTTTGTTTTATGGGGCTGTCCAGTCCCCACCTGAACGGTGAACCTCGGAAGTGACTTCACCATTGAGCTAAAAGGGTGTCTGGGGACCGTACTCTGGGGGTTTCTCCAGTCTCGTTCAGGCCAGTAAATCTGGTCTTTTTTGTGTGTGTTAGAATTTTGTTCTACATCCTTCCCCATCTCTGTCCAGAATGCTTTGTTGTGATCCCGGTCAGAGCAGTCAGTGGTGGTAGCCAGGCACCATCTAATTGTATTGGACTCAGTCTGGTGGAGGCCTTTGTAGCTGTGGTCCATTAGTCCTTTGGACTAATCTTTCCTTGTATCCTGTTCTCTTCATTCTCCCTTGTTCCCGAAGGGGTGAGACCAGTGGAGTATCTTAGATGGCTGCTCACAGGCTTTTAAGACCCCAGATGCTAGTCACCAAGGTAGAATGTAGCACATTGTCTTTATAAACTGTATTATGCCAGTTGAGCAAGATGTTCCCCGAGGCCATGGTCCCCACAGCCCTCCACCCAGCAATTCAGTCCCTCAGGAAGTTTGGATGTGTCTTTGGAGCTTCCATGACCTTTCTTTGTACAAGTTGTGCTGGTTTCCCCAGTATTATGTACTGTCTCACCCTTCACCAAAGATACCACTTATCTATTGCCTATTTAGTATTTCCCCCACAAACCTCCCATCTCTGGTAACCAACAAAGATTGTTACTTTTCGTGTGTAAACTTTTTCATGGATTTTTACAATAGAGGTCTTATACAGTGTTTGTCCTTTTGTGATTGACTTTCTTCACTCAGCATGATGTCCTCCAGTTTCATCCATGTTATGAGATGCTTCACAGATTCATTGTTGTTCTTTCTCATTGCATAGTACT
>NW_004443963.1:8768874-8778496 GCF_000243295.1 Trichechus manatus latirostris | reverse complement strand
GCATGGTGCTTCTGCCTAGAGCACCATGTTGCCAGAAGTCACTTTTAAAGTTTTTAAGGTAAACTTTACCCCTTGGAAGAGCCAGATAGTAAATACTTCAGACACTGTGGGCCATAATATCTGTCTCAGCTGCCCAACTCTCCTGTTGTAGCATGAAAACAGCCATGAGCAATATATAAATAAATAAGCATCACTGTGGTCCAGTAACACTAATATTTCTTTCTGCCACCCAGTTCTAGATTATTTTTACTTTGTCAAAGTTGATAATAGTTCTATTTTGTTCTATAAACCATAATTCCTAGTTATTTTTATACTTAGGTGGATTAAGAATTTAACACCAGTCCTTTTGCCTCCATTTTTCTATTATGTGGCTTGATTTTATTGCCTAGAAGTGCCTTCTTTCATCCCCCAAGTTCTTTTGTGTTTGACAGTGTCTGCCTGTTGCTCTTCTACTGCACTGGTAATCTGGTTGGATAATAATTTTAGCTTAATTTTTCTTCCCCTCATACTTTTGTAGACATTGCTTCATTTTCTTCTAGCATTGAATTTTGTGGTGGAGAAATTTAAAGCCAGCCTCTTTTTCACTTCTTAGGGCAGAAACTGCTAGTGCCTTCTAACATCCATTCTCCCCTTCTTTAGTAGCAGAACTCATTTTACTGTGCATATCGCTTCCTAGTTAAATGTCTGCAGTTCCTAGCATTCCTTGCAGCTAGGTGTGGTCATGTGACTAAATTCTGGCCAAGGAAATGTGAGAGATAACTTCTGGGAAGTCCTCTTAAAAGGGACAACCAAAAAACCAAACCCATTGCCATCAAGTCAATTCTAACTCATAGCAACCCTCTAGGACTCAGTAGAACTGCCCCATAGGGTTTCCAAGCAGTGCCTGATGGATTCGAACTGCTAACCATTTGCTTAGCAGCTGTAGCTCTTAACCGCTGTGCCACCAGGGCTCCTAAAAGGGAGGGGACTTGCCCTATTTCCCACTTTTTTGTTGTGCTATATAGAACAGGAATGTAATCGTTAGAGCTCTAACAGCCAGAATAGACCATGAAGACAAAGGCTACACCCTAGGGATGGCAGAGCAATGAACTGGAGGGCTTCTGGTCCCTAACAATTTCATGGAATTGCCATAAAGTAGCCCTCAATTGCCAAATTCCTGACTTCTTTTGTAAAAGAAGGACAAACTGCTGTCTTCTTTAAGCCATTATTATTTTGTATCTTTCTTCAGCTAGACCCAATCCTAATTTACACTGCACTTTTAAATGACTGGTTTTTTCTACCTAGATTCCTGAGTAATTCTCTTCTTACTCTTAACATTTGAATAGTCTAATCAGGAATATTATGTGCTTCTTCCATTGGCAGATTCAGTACTCTCTGTTTATTGATTTTTTTTCATCAGTGTATTATAGTTTTCAGCACGCAGGAACTCTTTTTGAAGCACTCTGTCTGTTTTGACATAGTATGTGTGTGTTCTCCTTAACTCCCTATTTATCTGTGACCTTTTAAATTTTTCCCAAGAAGCTATACTTGGAGCTATAATGTTGCATTTAATCTCTTCATCTTTACTTATGGGCATTGGGATGTGTGTGTGGGTATCTGGGTGTGTGTCATTTCCCCAGCTAACCTATTTTACTTCACAATTTACATATCTCTAGACTAGGAGCTGTTAATGAGAATTCTTGAATATTGTACATCCCTCTTCCTATCTTAGCACTATTTCTTAGAAGATGGGGGAAAGTATTAGAAGCCTGGGTCCTCTAGACTGGAATATTAAGTTTATTTTTTTGGCCACCACTTTTTCAAAGTTTATACTGTCTCCTTTGGTTGCTGCTGCTGGTGTGTATATGTGTGTAATGTTTTCACTATTTTTATTTGCTTAAATTTGTTAGAGGTTGAGGAGAGTGTGAATTCCGACTTTACTCTGCCATCCTTTTGACAACTTTTTCTGATTGTATAAATAATTTTTTTTAACATATCTATTGTACAGCATTCACACAGTACCTTAATATATAAGGAATAGCCAGAGAGAACTACCAGTAACATTTGACCATTTCATAAGCATATGCGGTAACATATACGTATTGTATACTTTTATAAATGAGTTTCCAGAAAACCAAACCTTTGTCATCAAGTTGATTCCAACACATAGTGACCCTCATATATGTTCTTGTTGTTGATCCCTTTCTTTTTCTTCATATATGTGTGTGTGTGTGTGTGTGTGTGTGTGTGTGTGTGTATGTATCTTATTGTGCTCTAGGTGAAAATTTACAGCGCAAATTAGTTTCTCATTCAAAAATGTATACACAAATTGTTTTGTGACATTGGTTGCAATCCCCTGGTACAATGTATCAGCACTCTCCCCCTTTCAATCCCAGATTTCCTGTGCCCATTTGTCCAGTTTTCCTGTCCCTTCCTGCCTTCCTGTCTTGCTTTTGGGCAGGTGTTGCCCAGTTGGTCTCATATACTAGATTGAACTAGGAAGCACGTTCCTCAGTGTGTTATTGTTTGTTTATAGGCCTCTGTAATCTTTGGCTGAAAGGTAGACTTCGGGAGTGGCTTCAGTTCTGAGTTAGTAGGGTGTTGGGGGCTGTAGTCTCAGGGGTTCCTCCAGTCTGTCAGACCAGTAAGTCTCATTTTTGTGCGTGTGAATTTGAATTTCGTTTTACATTTTTCTCCTGCTCTGTCCGGAATCTTCTATCGTGATCTCTGTCAGAGCAGTTGTTGGTGGTAGCCGGACACTGTCTAGTTCTTCTGGGCTCAGGCTGGTGGAGGCTATGGTTCATGTGGTTCATTAGTTCTTTGGACTAATATTTTCCTTATGTCTTTGGTTTTCTTCATTCTCCTTTGCCCCTAATGGGGAGCAAATAGGGGTTGTTTTAGCTAGGAAAGAGTTGAGGGGAATGGCTTTTAGGAGGACACAAACTGTGTCTGCCACAGAGTAGGTAATTTTAAATTTTAATATCTTTGGCTTTATTACTTTTCAAAAGGCTATAACAATTCCCTATATTGGTGTCAGTATTTGTAACTAGCACCCCCTTCCCAATCTACCCAAATTTCCCTATCCATTTCATCACAAAGTTGACATGGTTTGGCATTCATACTTATTAGTTTCCATATCCAGATGATAATGTTATTTCCTGTAGGTGTATCTGGCATTCCTGATCCCTTGGTCCCTACTCTGTGGAGCCCCAGTCCTTCTAAGGAAGAGGACATATTGATAGTTAGTATGGCCTCCTAAGCTAGGGAGAAGGACTAGTTCCAGCCTGTCCCCCATGTCGCAGAACTTAGGTATCAAGTACTTAGATAATCAAGTACTTTTGCTACCCTCTTATCAAGAGGTTCTCAATAGGAGTACACGTATCAGGACCAGCCAGGGAACTTGTTTTAAATTGAGATGAAATTTATTTATATATTGAGTGAAATTAACAGATTCTAAGTGTACAAATTGATCAGTTTTGATAAATCAGCATCACCACACCAGTCATGATAGAACATTTCCATTACCCTAGTAAGTGCCCTCGTAGCTCTCTTCCAGTCACTATAGCCAGGGAACTTTTTAAAAATGTATGTCCTTAGTTTCCATTCCAGATCAACCAAATAAAAATTCTCTGGCATGGAGCTTAGGAGGTTTATTTTGCAAACCCCTATCTCCCTACCCCAGTATGATTCTGATGAACCCTAGTTAAGAACTATAGCCTATCTGGTTATGAACACCATTAGCCATGATGGCCTAGATTTTGCTCTAAACTGTATACCCTCTAGCCTGTTGTGTTTTCTTTTCTGTCTCCATGGCAGCATTGAAAAACGTACCCAAACCTTACTGTTAAATGGTGAGAGGGGAAAGCAAGCAGAAGAACACTTAAATTAGAAGTGCATAATTCTCCCTTGCATTCTAGCCCTTTTAATTTATTTGTCAGGTAATTAACACCTCAATTGAGAATGCTTAAAATAAAAATAATTCCTTGGTTAGTGGCACATTCTCTCAGCTCCCAGACTAGAACCTTAGCACTATTCTTGAAGGTACCCTCCCCCTGCCCCCTCCCGATTTCATCTACTTAGTCATACAATCCTATTGGTTTCCCCTCTAAAATAGCCTTAAATTTGTCCACTTCTCTGCATTGCATTTCTTCCTTAGACTGTTAATTTAGATTCCTAACTGGACTCCTAATTCTCCATAATCCAAGATCTTCCTCAATCCAAGATCTCCTCAGTGCTGCCAGAATTTTGTTTCTAAAATTGGGTTCTCAAATTTATTTACATGACAAACAATGAGAACGCCAGGATGAATTGATATTTTAACTTGAAAATAACTAAATAAAATTTTATGTAAAATCAAATACTGTCGGGGAACATCTAGCTCAATTGGCATAACACAGTTTATAAAGATAATGCCCTACATTCTGCCTTGGTGAGTAGTGTCTGGGGTCTTAAAAGCCTGTGAGCAGCCATCTAGGATACTCCACTGGCCTCATCCCTTCGGGAGCAAGGGAGAATGAACAGAACAGGATACAAGGAAAAGATTAGTCCAAAGGACTAATTGTCCACAGCTACCAAGGCCTCCACCGGACTGAGTCCAGCACAGCTAGATGGTGCCCGGCTACCACCACTGACTGCTCTGACCAGGATCACAACAGAGGGTTCTGGACAGAGCTGGAGAAGGATGTAGAACATAATTCTAACTCACAAAAAAAGACCAGATTTACTGGCCTAGAGGAGACTGGAGAAACCTCAAGAGTGTGGCCCCCACACACCCTTTTAGCTTAATGGTGAAGTTATCTCCGAGGTTCACCATTCAGCCTGGGAGCGGACAGCCCCGTAAAACCAAATGAGACTAACGAGGTACAGTAGTTCAGTGACAAGGGCCAGAAGGCAGAAGGGGACAGGGAAGCTGGTGATAGGGAACCCAAGGTTGAGTAAGCGTATTGTTGATGTGTTGTGAGATTGTTAACCATTGTCATAGGGCAACATTTGTAGTAACTGTTAAATGAGAAACTATTTTGTTCTGTAAGCCTTCATCTTAAGTGAGAAGTAACAGCACAATTGGAAGAGCATAGTCAATGTCAGTGAACTTTGCATGTAGAAATTTTTGAAATGGTGTATCTTTGGCTATGTGTATTTTCACCAAAAAAAAAAAGTTGAGAAGTTAGAGGGTTGCCATGTTGTGGGGTTGTTAACCAGTGTCATAAAACAATATGTGTACTGCTGTTTCATGAGAAACTATTTGTTCTGTAAGTCTTCACCTGAAGTACAATAAAAAAAAAAAATCAAATACTGCGTTATAATATACTGTATTCTAGTATAACAAATGTCAAAGCAAATGATAGTCAAATTTAAATTGAAAACAATTAACCATAGCCATATTTTTGTGAATTAGGAAATGTTGCCACACTATTTCCAAGACGAGTGTAAACCCAGCAGTGAATCTGTTGACATGTACTGTTCTTGGAGAGGAGGCCGAGTGAGCTATTAACAATAAATATTCTTTTATCATATGATGCTGTTGATGTCACATATTAATGGCATAATGTGTGGAAGAGTCACTACGGTTGAGTACTAGCTTGGATATGAACCCACCAATGTGCAGTGTAAATTTCAGCTATTTTATTTGTGCAGTGCCACAATGAGGGAGAAGTCCCAGAAAACTTGTTTTCTTTATTACTGAAAACACAGAAGAGGTTTTTAGTTTAATGATTCTTTTGTGACTCTTTTTAGACTGGAAAAATGTGTTATATCAGTACTGACAGTACTAACTTTAAGGATCAAGGAAAAGAGTGTGTTGTGAGTAATAACAATAAAATAATCTGCACCTTAAAGTCATTGCTGACATTGTTTTATTCAGAAAGAACAGTTCATAGTCAGCATTTTGCTTCGTAATCTTGATTCATTATGAATGAAATAGTACTAATTGTGAATATGAATAAACTGCAGCCACCAACTGAAAATCGTTTGCTGAAAAGTACTAGGGTCAAGACTTTGTTTTTCTACTTCGAAGAATACTATAAAGAGGAAAGGTGTTCATATGAGGTTTTTAAATTAAGGCTAAAATAAAAACATTTCTTTACTACACTGATGCCGATAAGGTTATCTGTGACTGCTAGTGGCTTGCTTATTAAGGTGCATATCTCAATGCTATTTAGTTTCTTGAATAGCCTGAAACAACTATTTAGGGCCAAAATATTATGATTTTTAATATTGAAGATAACAGGATTTGTAAAGATTGAACTGTAATACAAATGACTTGATGGGACAAGTTTGACTTTTCCCAGCGCTTAATGATTTTGCTTATTTGTTTGGAGAAAGAAAATGTTATACTAGTGGATATATTTACAAGAAAAGTACGTTCGTATATATAGCAATAGAATTTGAAGAAATATTTTCTAAGACTAAAAGCAACTAAAGAGTCGATTAGGAATCCATTTATCACCGCTTCTCAAGTTGAAGCATCCAGGCTTCATTCAGCTTTATGGGGGGTTCATTGAATTAGTTTCTGAGTTCTTAAAGTAAATTACCCATGATCAAGTATAGTAAAGAACCTCGGTAAAATGTTAATAGTAGCATCCCTCTTAGTGATAGGAAACTATCATTATTATTAATATTAGTAAAAATAGTGTTTATCTTTTATTAAACATTACATTTTGATTAATTTGCCTGAAATTAGTAGTCCATAGTCAGAGCCTGGTGGTACAGTAGTTAAGAGCTACAGCAAACTAGGGTTGCTAACCAAAAGGTCAGCAGTTCGAAGCTACCAGCTGCTCCTTGGAAGCCCCATAGGGCAGTTCTGCTCTGTCCTATAGGGTCGCTATGAGTCGGAATTGACTCGGCAGCAACTAGTTTTTTTGGTTTAGTGGTCCATAAGGAATTTAAATACTCATTAAATTCATAGATACAGAAAGTTTAATAAACATTGATGAAAGAATTAAAAGGTTATAGTTTGTGTTCAGATAAACCTGGGTTCAACTCCTGCGAGTTCTTCTCTGGCAGTTCTACTGTGTCCTGTAGGGTCGCTGTGAGTCATAACAACAACATTAGTATGTAGAGATGGTTTTGTATCCATCAGTGTCTCATTAATTTTAATTTATCTGTACAGTCTTGAATTTTCTACGTATACATCATATCTTCTGTGAATAATGAAATTTTGTTTATTCTCCCCCAATCCATATGTTGTTGTTGTTAGGTGCCATTGAGTCAGTTCAGACTCATAGCAACCCTACGTACAACAGAACAAAACATTCTGTGGTCCTGCGCCATCCTCACAGTCGTTGTTGTGCTTGAGCCCATTGTTGCAGCCACTGTGTCAATCCGTCTTCTTGAGGGTCTTCCTATTTTTTGATGACCCTCTACTTTACCAGTGACATTGACTATGCTCTTTCATTGTGCTGTTACTTCTCACTTAAGATGAAGGCTTACAGAACAAAATAGTTTCTCATTTAACAGTTACTACAAATGTTGCCCTATGACAATGGTTAACAATCTCACAACACATCAACAATACGCTTACTCAACCTTGGGTTCCCTATCACCAGCTTCCTTGTCCCCTTCTGCCTTCTGGCCCTTGTCACTGGACTACTGTACCTCGTTAGTCTCATTTGGTTTTACGGGGCTGCCCGCTCCCAGGCTGAATGGTGAACCTCGGAGATAACTTCACCATTAAGCTAAAAGGGTGTGTGGGGGTCACACTCTTGAGGTTTCTACAGTCTCCTCTAGGCCAGTAAATCTGGTCTTTTTTTGTGAGTTAGAATTATGTTGTTTTGGCAGTCTGTGGTATATTCAACATTCTTCGCCAACACTGTGATTCAAAGGTGTCAGTCTTCTTCCGTCTTCCTTATTCATCATCCAGCTTTCACATGCATATGAGGCAATTGAAAACACCATGGCTTGGGTCAGGCGCACGTTAGTCTTCAGGGTGACATCTTTGGTTTTCAACACTTCAAAGAGGTCTTTTGCAGCAGATTTGACCAGTGCAATGCGCCTTTTGATTTCTTGACTGCTGCTTCCATGGGCGTTGATTGTGGATCCAAGTAAAATGAAATCCTTGACAAGTTCAATCTTTTCTCCATTTACCATGGTGTTCTTATTGGTCCATTTGTGAGGATTTTTGTTTTCTTTATGTTGAGGTGTAATCCATACTGAAGGCTGTGGTCTTTGATCTTCATGAGTAAGTACTTCAAGTCCTTTTCACTTTCAGCAGGGAAGGTTGTGTCATCTGTGTAACTCAGGTTGTTAATGAGTCTTCCTTCAATCCTGATGCCCCATTCTTCTTCATGTGGTCCACCTTCTCGGATTATTTGCTCAGTGTACAGATTGAATAAGTATGGTGAAAGGATACAACCCTGACGCACACCTTTTCTGACTTTAAACCATGCAGTATCCCCTTGTTCTATTCCAACGACTGCCCCTTGATCTGTGTACAGGTTCCTCATCAGCACAATTAAGTGTTCTGGAACTCCCATTCTTTGCACTGTTATCCATAATTTATTATGATCCACACAGTCGAACGGCTTTGCATAGTCAGTAAAACACAGGTAATCATCTTTCTGGTATTCTGCTTTCAACCAGTGTCCATCTGACATCAGCAATGATATCCCTGGTTCCACATCCTCTTCTGAATCTGGCTTGAATTTCTGGCAATTCCCTGTTGCTATACTTCTGCAGCCACTTTTGAATGATCTTCAGCAAAATTTTACTTGTGTGTGATGTTAATGATATTGTACTTCTGTTTATTTGTTTAGTAGATTGGTTTTTGCCTTATAGCAATGGCTAAGACTTTTAAGGAGTGTTGAATAGAAGTGATAATAGTGGGTTTCCCCGTCTCATTCCAGCTTTTAAAGAGAATATTTTACTATTTCTCCACTGAGTGTGGTTTTTGGTTAGGTTTTCAATAGATAACTTTTTGTTTAAATAACAAAATTGAGAAAAATGATTTCTGATTTGCTAAGAGTTTTTTTTTTTTGTATATGTGATTTAATATTATCAAATGCCACAAATATGTTTGACGACTCTTAAAATGAAAAAATAGAGAATGGTGACATGATGCATACTTAATTTTTAAAGTCTAAAGTAAATTCATAACTTTTACCTTCCTCCTGTGTAATACAGGGGGTCTGGAACAGTTGAACCAGTGGTGCAGACAGTTAATGAGCTCGGCTACTAACTGAAAAGTTGGTGATTTGAGTCCGTCTGTAGGTGCCTCAGAAGAAAGGACTGGTGATACACTTCCAAAAAATCAGCTGCTGAAAACCATATGGTGCACAGTTCTACTCTGACACATACAGGGTCGCCATGAGTCAGAATCAACTCGATGGCAACTGGTATTCTCTTCTGAGCTAAAATTTTTGCTGTGTTTTAATTCTTTTTATTAAATTCCACATGGTATTTTTACAATATTATTTTATAAACTCAGAATTTGCTTAGATTTACCTACATATGTGCTAGTTTCTTTTCTCTTTGTTTTTAGACAATCATCTGGAATCACTTTACTTCTTCGTGAAACCTATTATTTAGAATTTCCTTTAGCAAAATGTTTTAGAGACAGACTTATCTTTCATTGATATATGTCTACATTTTTGTCTTAATTCTTGAAAGTTATTTTTATGGATATAGAATTTTTAGATTGATCTTTCCC
>NW_004443963.1:8726029-8768774 GCF_000243295.1 Trichechus manatus latirostris | reverse complement strand
ATATCCTACTGTCTTCTGGTTTCCATTGTTTTTTGTTGAGAGCTAGTGGTTCTTTGAAAGTAATCTATCATCTTTTCCTACTCACCGCCCCCCCAGCTGCTTTTAGGATTTTTCTCATCATCTTAAAGAAATTATTTCTGGGGATTTTCCTGAGGCTCAGGATAAGGGTGCCTTTCTCCAGAGAAAATTTGAACTTGCTTGTTGGTAGCATTAGAGTTACTACCATTCCAGGAACACTTTAAATTCATGGTTTGGGTTTCATGAACCATCCTGGTGATGTGAATTCGGGCTGAAAATCCACTCCAGGACTGGCCAGTGCTTGCAATTTATAGATTCTTTTCCTTTTGTTTCATTTTTTCCTTCCCTTGCTGCTGAGTGTCAAGGCAACCTCACTATAACAGGGGAGGGGCGGGGTGGGGGAGGATTTTATTTCTGGTTCGTTCAATTCATAGGGTTGTTATGCATCGGAATGGACTTGACTGCAGAGGGTTTCACTCATTCCCTAAAAGGTGTGTAGCATTTTGGCCTCTTGGCTTAATGTTTTGGTGTGTCTTCTTTTAGACTATCTTGGGTTGGTCCTTGACTTTGACTTCTGATTCCCTTGCATCATGAAGCTGTCAAAACTGGTGTTCATATTCTCTTAGGGATGAGCTGACTATGTGTTCTACTTTTGGTTTTGGTAATCCGTTATTTTCTTGTCATATCCTAGGTACTTTTAGGAAAATATTTTATATATTTGTCTTAGTTATCTCGTGCTGCTGTAACAGAAATACCACAAGTGGGTGGCTTTAAAGAATGGAAATTTATTTTCTTACAGTTCAGGAGGCTAGCAGTCCGAATTCAAGGCACCAGCTATAGAGAGGAAGGCTCTGAGGGCTTTGAGGAAAAATCCTTCTTTTTCAGCTTCTGTAGCTCTGACGTTCCTTGGTGATCTTCACGGGGCATCTATTCCCTTCCATTTCCCACTCTCCCTCAATTTGTGCTTCTTTGTCTCTGTGTCTATGCTGCTCTTTATAACTCAGAAGCAGTTAGGTTTAGGACACACCCTACACTGCTGTGGTCTCATTGACATAACAAAGAAAGCCCTATTCCCAAACAGGATTATATCCACAGGTATAGGGGTTTGGGTTCCAACACATATTTTGGAGGGACACACTTCAATCCACAGCATCTTAACCAGTATTTTCATTTGTTTTTAGTGAGAAGGTTAATCTAAATAACCTTGGCCATTACTAGAAATTAAAATCTGTTTAACTTATTTTGTGCGTGTATCATTTAAATGTCTGTAGCATCTGGCATTATTTCACTTTTTTTATTCTTGGTAATGCTTATTTGTGCTGTATCCCTTTTTGTTTTGATGAATTTCATCATCATTTTATCTTTTCAGAGAACCAACTTTTGGCTTTATTGATCTTCTCTATTGTAGGTTTGTATTCTATTTTATTAATATCTCTTGGTATTTTTATTCCTTCCACTTTCTTTTTCTTATTCTAACTTCTTGAGATACATTCTTAACCTATTAATTTTTAGCCTTTCTTTTTTTCCCCCCAATATAAGCATTTAGATGTGTAGATACCTCTCTAATTGCTACTGTAACTGTAGCCCACAAGTCTCTATGATGTGACATTTTTATTATATTTCAGTTCAAAATATTTTCTGATTTTTATTATGATTTTTTTCTTTGGCCCACATGTTAGTTAGAAAGGTTTCATTTATTTCCAAACATATGAAGTTTTCTAATCATGTTTTCAGTATTAAATTTTTGGCTTAAATATATCAAGTCAGAGACAATACTCTGTATTATTTCAATTTGAAATTTGATTAGATTTTTTGTGGCCCAATATATGGTCAGTTTTAAGACAATGTTCCTTGTGTATACTACTTTTCCAGCAGTATATACTACTGTTATTAAGTATTCTTTGTTTTTCCATTAGGTCAAGTTTGCTAATGTGCTGTTAAAATCTTTTATATCCTTATTCATTTTTGGTCTACCTTTTATCTCAATTATTATCAGAGGAGTGTTAACCACCACCACCACCACCCCCTGCCAATTAAATCAGGAATCTGTCTCTCCTTGAAGTTCTGTTACTTTTTAGTGTATACATTTCGAGATTATAATCTTAGGCATATAATCTGTTGAATTGGAGCTTTTAGCTTTTATCATTAAGTGTGGAAAGTATATGTAAAATTTTTATATATTAGATAATTTTGGTTTTTTTTTTGGTAAATTGAGGCATTTACCATTTTGAACATGACCTCTTTATTTATAGTGGTCTTTTCTTTTAAACTCCACCGTGTTTATAGTTATAGCTACAGCAGCTTTCACTGATATTTTTATGGTGAATTTTTTTGTAATCTTTTTGTTTTCATCCTTTTTGGATCCTTTTGTTTTAGACGTCTCTTTTAACACTTAATGGTATGACAGTTTTCATTCTTTAATTGAAGCCTTTCTTTAGCCTACTTACATATATTATAATTACCAGTGTATTTGAATTTATAGCTAACATCTTTTTTTTTGGTTTTCTTTTTGTCCTACCTGTTATATTTTCTTGTTTTTCTCTTAAGATGATGTTTTAAATTTCATTAATTTCTTTCTGCCAGCTTAGAAAGTAAACATTATTTTAACTACTCTTTTAGTGTCAACCCTAAAAATTACCACAGGCACACTGATCAATGTGTAAAGTTAATTAATAACTAACCTTTTATTGGATAATACAAGGACCTTAGAACCCTTCAAGTCCAGTTAGACTCCTCCTGACATATATTCTAATTCTGTCTTGCTTTTCCTTTTATAAAGAAACAAAATATATTATTATTGTTGTTTAATAAGGCCATTGTTTGTTTACCTACATATTTACCTCTTTCTATGTTCTTTATTCTTCCTAGCATATTGAACCTTCTATATAGAACCTCTTTTCTTTTATCTCACGTATATCCTTTAGAATTCTCTACAATGAAGTACTGGTAGTGGTAAATACAAGTTTTGTTTTCAGAAAATACTTCTGTCCTTATTCTTGAAAGATATTTACACTGGGTATAGAATTATAGGTAGACAGTTCTTTTTTTATCAGCACATTGGAAATGTAATTACTGTTAGCTGTCATTCCTAGTGTTACACTTTAGAGTATAATATGTTGCTTCTTTTTGTCTAATTTTGAATATTCTTCTTGGATATATTCTACAGTTTTTCTATGATAAATCTAGATGTGTGTTTATTTTTATTATTCTTGGGATTTGTTGGACCCTGAATTTGTGGGTTGGTATCTATTACCATTTCTGAAAAATCGTTAGCTGTTACTTTTCTAAATATTGCCTTTACCTCATTTTCCTTTCTAGTTTTGCAACTCCATTTGGACATATACTAGACCTTATTATTCCACTGTCTATGTCTTCTTACTTCTTCTTCATATTTGCCACCTCTGTCTCTCTGTATTCTGTAAAATTTCTTCATATGAGCATTCTAGTTCATTAGTTCTCTTTTTAACTGTATCTAACTATTAAGTTTTTATTTCAGTTCCTATATTCTTCACATGTACAGGTTTTCTTTGGTTCTTTTTCAGATCTTCTGTTTTGTATTGCCAGACTTTTGTTTTATTTTTGATATTTTTGCTTCCTTGCTTTTGTTTGTTTTTTACTTTAAGCATACTAGTTATATTCACTCTACCTTAACAATATGTTAAAGCTCAGACCATTTCTCACTACCTCCACAGCAACTACCTTGGTCCAAGCCACCACATAGAATATTGTAGTAGCTAACTTGTTTGTTTCATTTATTCTACCTTTCACCCCCTTTAACCTGTGGCTTAGGCTGGGTTCTCTAGAAAAGCAAAACTGATAAAGTGTATAAATATATACAGAGAGAGAATTTATATCAAGAAAATGGCTCATGCAGTTGTAAAGGCTAGAATGTCCCAAGTCCATGGGTCAGGCTGGAGGCCTCTCCTGATTCACATAGCTGCAGATGTTGGCAAACCCAAGGTCGAGAGGTAAGACAGCAGGGTTCTTGCTCACAGGCTGTAAACACCAACGAATCCCAAGAGTGGCAGGCAGGACTGCAGATAAGCTGCTCACTCAAGTCCCAAGAACCGGAGGTCAGATGAACAAGAGCCAGCTATAGGATCCAGAGTGAGCAAAAGCCTGCAAGCTTTGCTAGAAAGTCCGCCTGTACTGGATGCAGTCTATACCACCAAGGAAATCCTGTTTCAACTGATTGGCTACTCACAGCAGATCCCATCATGGAGATGATCACATATCTCATCATGGAGATGATCACATCATCACACAACTGCCATACTACATCGTAACTGGCAAACCACTGACAATCGTGTCCCAGCCAAGTTGACACACAACCTTAACAGTCACAGTCCACCCCTTGTCAATTTGGCAACTATACACATTTCCTTAAACCATGCATAATCTCTGAATGAAGACAATTATAAAGTCATGTATGCACCTAACATGAGACAATGAACACACAACCAAATATGCACTAACCCTGTTTACATCTTATATTTTATAAGTGAAGCAATCAAAAATATTTGATGCGTGCATACAGGGCAGAAGTACTCAGAACAATTACAGTCCTCATTTCTGCAGCTGGTTACGTGGTCATAACTGGTATTTAGAACTACCTTCTTCCACCACCCATTGTGTACTTATTCCCTTTGGCCTCAGCAAGCACCTCAGCTGGTTGTGGTTCTTTGCCTGCTGGGTGGCCCAAACCTTCATTCCTGAAGGGTCTGGGCCATTATTAGTCATGTCAGAGTTGTGTTGCTGTAGATTTCCATTGACTTTAATAAAGGGCATTGTAGTACTAAGAGATGCCCTGAGGGATCTCTTGCATTCCAGACGTACTCTTCTTTATCTCCATTATGTATTGTCAATCTAGTTTCCTCTTGGTAATCAGGATCAGTCCCACCAGCCAATATGGTAACTCCCTTCTTTGCCTGTTGATCCAGAGGCATAAGGAGCCCAAAGTGGCCAGGTGGCATTCTTATCCAGTTCAGTGGAATCAGTGATGTGTTTCCAGGTGGGAACATTCCACCCTTTGGAACTAAGACCTCTAGACCCTCAGAGCATAGCATCACGGGGACAAGTAGCAAAAATTTTTCGAGTGGGTCACTAGAGGTAATAGTGAGTGGTGCCACTCCCATTTCCGCTGCTTGATTCCTGGATGCGTGAATCCTGGCTGTGGGAGAAATGGCACCATATATTGGACGCTGATTTAAAGCATATACAGCCCCCTGGAGAATATTGCCTGTGCCCTGCAAGGTATTGCCACCTAGCTGGCACCATAATTGTGTCTTTAGAAGGCCATTCTGTCGTTCTATCAAACCAGCTGCTTCACGATGATGGGGAACATAGTAAGACCAGTGAATTCCATGAGCATGGGCCCACTGCCACACTTCATTTACTATGAAGTGAGTCCCTTGATCTGAAGCAATGCTGTGTGGAATACCATGATGGTGTATAAAACATTCTGTAAGTACAAAGGTAGTAGTTTTAGCAGAAGCATTGTGTGCAGGGAAGGCAAATCCATATCCAGAGTAAGCCTCCATTCCAGTAAGAACAAAAACTGCCCTTTCTATGATGGAAGTGCTCCAGGGTAAACATTCTGCCAGCAGGTTGCTGGGTAATCACCTTGAGGAATGGTGCCGCATTGGGGACTTGGTGTTGGTCTCTGCTCCTGGCAGATTGGGCACTCAGTAGTGACTGTAGCCAAGTCAGACTTGGTGAGTGGAAGTCCATGTTACTGAGCCCGTTCATAACCTCCATCCCTGCCACCATGGCCGCTTTGTTCATGAGCCCATTGGGCAGTGATGGGAGTGGCTAGGAGGAAAGAGGATGACTGGTTTCCACAGAACGCGTCATCCTATCCACTTGATTGTTAAAATCCTCCTCTGCTAAGGTCACCATTTGGTGAGCATTCACATGAGACACAAACATCTTCACTTCTTTGGCCCATTCAGAGAGGTCTGTTCACATACCCCTTCCCTATAAATCATTATCTCCAATTTTCTAGTCATGCTCCTTCCAAGTCCCTGACCATCCAGCCAAACCATTGGCCACAAACCATGAATCAGTATATATTCACACATCTGGCCATTTCTCCTTCCCAGCAAAGTGAACAACCAGGTAGACTGCTTGTAGTTCTGCCCATTGGGAGGATTTCCCTTCATCACTGTCCTTCAAGGTGGTCCCAGAAAGGGGCAGCAGTGCTGCCGCTGTCCACTTTCAAGTGGTGCCTGCATATCGTGCAGAGCCATCTGTAAACCAGGCACAAGTTTTCTCTTCCTCAATCAACTGATCATAAGGAACTCCCCATGAGGCCATAGGTGCAGACTGGGAGATGTAAGATAGTGTGACAGGAGTGGAGACCATGGCCATTTTGGCCACTTCCTCATGCAACTTGTGTCTTCAGGTCCTGCTCGGGCCTGATCTCGTGTATACCACTTCCATTTAATTATGGAATGCTCTGTGCACATCCAACTATATGGCTCTGTGGGTCAGACAACACCCAGTTCATGATGGTCAGCTTAGGCTGCATGGTAACTTGGTGGCCCGTGGTCAAGTGTTCAGTCTCTTCTAAGGCCCAGTAACAAGCCAAAAGCTGTTTCTCAAAAGGAGAGTAGTTGTCTGCAGAGGGTGGCAGGGCTTCGCTCCAAAATCCTAAGGGTCTGTGCTCTGATTCACCAATAGGGGCCTACAAAAGACTCCAAACAGCATATAGCCCAAGGGGCAGAGCGGCTTGCACGGCAGCCTGAATCTGTTGCAGAGCCTTCTCTTGTTCTGGGTCCCACTCAAAACTAGCAGCTTTTCAAGTCACCTGATAAATAGGCCAGAGTAGCACACCCAAATGAGGAATATGTTGCCTTCAAAATCCAAAGAGGCCCACTCGGCATTGTGCCTCCTTTTTAGTTGTGGGAAGGGCCAGAGGAAATAACTTATCCTTCACTTTAGAAAGAATATCTCTACATATCCCACTCCACTGGACCCCTTGAAATTTCACTGAGGTCGAAGGTGCCAGAGTTTTTGTAGGATTAATTTCCCACCCTCTAGCATGCAAATGTTTTAAATAAGTGCAGAGTCATTGACACTTCTTCCCTACTGTGTCCAGTCAGCATAATGTCATCAGTGTAATGGACCAGTGTGATGTCTTATGAAAGGGAAAGGCAAACAAGGTGTCTGCAGACTAAATTATATGACACAGGGCTGGAGAGTTGATATAGCTCTGAGGTAGGACAGTGAATGTCTGTTGCTGACCTTGCCAGCTGAAGTCAAATTGCTTTTGGTGGTCCTTCAGAACGTGTATGGAGAAAAAGGCATTAGCCAGATCAATAGCTGCATAACAGGTACCAGGAGATGTATGAATTTGCTCAAGCAATGAAACCACATTTGGAATAGCAGCCACAATTGGAGTTACCACCTGGTTGAGTTTTCGATACTCCACTGTCATCCTACAAGATCCATCTGTTTTTTGCATAGGCCACATAGGTGAGTTGAATGGGGGTGTGGTGGGAATCACCGCCTCTGCATCCTTCAAATCCTCGATGGTGGCAGTAATCTCTACAGTCTCTCCAGGAATGTGGTATTGCTTTTGGTTTACTGTTTTCCTAGATAGGGACAGTTCTAATGGCTCCCACTTGGCTTTTCCATAATAGCCCTTATTCTACTGTCAGGGATCCAGTGTGGGAGTTCTGCCTGTTGCTGAGTATATCTATTCCAATTGTTCATTCTGGAACTAGGGAAATCACTACAGGATGGGTTTGGGGACCCCCTGGACCTGCTGTGAGATGGACATGAGCTAGGACTCCATTAATAACCTGACCTTCATATGCCCCTACTCTGACTGGTGGGCCACAGTGACATTTTAGACTCTTCTGGAATTAGTGTCCATTCAGAGACAGTATCCCATAATCCCTGAAAAGTCTGATTATTCCTTTTCCCCAGTGAACAGTTGCTCTAGTAAAAGGCCATGGATCCCTTTGGGGAAAGCTGGGAGAAAGATTAACAGTAGAAATTTTTTGCAGTATAGTGGAATCTTTCCTCAAAGGGACCAGCCTCCCCTTCATTCAGGGGGTTTTGGATCTATAAACTCGCTCAAGACTGGGAATTGATTGAGGGGCCATGACTTTCTATTCTGGTGTTTCTGTTCACTTGATCTAGAATTCATCCAATTGTACAGATCAAGTAAATATGTAGTAGATGTCCTGTTTCATTCCTAGGGATACCATGACTAATTAGCTAATGCCATAAGTCCATATGAGTCAAACTATTCTGATTACTGCTTTGACTCCACTGTTTATTACAGTAACCATGCCCACCTTGTCTTTGTCGATTGAGTGCTGCCACTTGGCCCTTACCACCATGGTCCAATCAGCCCCATTGTAGTTAGGTGTCTTAATTCAGTTAGGACAGTTCCCATTGTCAAATTAGACTTCCATAAAATAGTAATCACAGCAGTCTTCAAGGATGCTGGGACTCCCTTAACAAATTTGTTCCTCACGATTTTAGTAAAAGGTGTGTCCCCTGGGCACTCCATGTGTGGGTCTGTGGGCCTAACCTGATAAATCCATTCTACCATGCCAATTTCCCTAAGCCTTTGGATACCTTCTTCTACAGTATACCAAGGCAGGTCTGGTACTTCAGCTTAATTTAGTGTAGGCCACTGCATAATTCATACTTTCAGTGATCCAGCCAAATAAACTATTAGATACTTTCCCAACCTCTCATGCTGAAACATTGAATGAACCCTCCGTGCTTAGTGAGCCCCATCTATAAACTCAGACAGATCCATTTTTATGTTCCTTGCACCATTATCTCACACCCTTAATAGCCGTTCCCACACATATTCCCCAGGTTTCTGTTTGTACGTATTAGAAAAGTCAAGCAGTTCTTTTGGAGTGTAGCATACCTCCTCCTGGGTCACAGTTTGTACTTCACCTCTTTAGGGCTCTCTGGGACTTAAGTCTAGAAGCCAAAGTAGGTGGTGGGATGTGTTTTGAGACAGTTCAGCATTGTCTTGTAAAGCATCTTGCTCAGTTGATGCCCCAGGCAATGACTTAGACAAAGGATCTTTTAGACACACCTGGGTTAATCTCATCAGATGGGAGTGGAGGGGCTAATGGTTTTATTGGGGAGGGTGGAGTAATCTCTTCAGATGGGAGTGAGAGGGCTGGTTCTGTTGGCAGGAGTGATTCAACGGGATTCAGGAAGTCAATGTCCCCAGCTTCCTGATTATCTGCCCATATGTCCCCATCCCAAGTTTCAGGATCCCATTTCTTCCCAATCAGTGCCCTCACTTTAATTTCAGACACCTCTCATGGTTGGCAGTTGAGTTCATGTTGTAATTCAGCCACTCTTACGATAAGACTCTAGGTTTGGTTTTCAGCAATATCAGCTCTGTTACTACAAGAAATAAGGCTTTCTATTCCTGAGGCCAACTCTTCAGACAAAGATTAGACTGGACTATGGGACATAAAATGATCCTCGTGAAGAGTGTGCTTCTTAGCTCCAGTGGATACACGAGACTAAGGGCAGCTCCTGTCCAGAGGTGAGATGAGAAGGCAGAGAGGGTCAAGAGCTGGTTGAATTGACATAGGAAATCCAGGGTGGAAAGGAGGAGTGTGCCATCACAGCATAGGGAGGGGAGCTAGGGTCACACAACAATGTATGTATAAATTTTTGTATGAGAGAGTAACTTGAATTGTAAACTTTCACTTAAAACACAATTAAAAATGATTTAAAAAAAATAAAAAGAGATTCAGAGTATGTAAATCCATAAATACAGCAGATTAGTGTTTGTCTGGGACTGGATAGAGGGTAGAATGGGGAGTGACTTCTTAATGGGTACAAGGTTTCCTTTTAGGGGATGGAAATGTTTTGGAACTAGGCAGAAGTGAATGTACTAAACGCCGATGAACTGTACACTTTAAAAGCATTAATTTTATATTATTTGAGTTCTACTTCAATTAAAAAAAAGAAGGCTTTCTTTCAAGGCACAAATCGAAACTTTGAGGTCACTTACGCACAGCATGAACTTTGAAGCCCTGAGCTCATCTCTTTGTTTCACCACTTTGTCTAGCAAAAGTAGGACCAACCATCTAGCTTCCTTATACTTATTATGACAGAATTGTAGAAAAATGTCAAACATGCAGTCACCCAGAACCTTGCCTTGCACCAATACCTGATCTTTTGGTGGTGATATTTTGTGTATTTCTGTTGCCACTTCACTCCATGGATTAACAGTGCCCTCTTTACTATATGAAGCAGAGTCAGAAACATCTTTAAGATTAACTAGACTTGAGAACCAATTTAGAAAACTCATCCTTATGATTTTGTTTCTCTAGAACCACTCCCAGTACCAAATGCCTTAGGCTAGGTTCTCTAGAGAAGCAAAACCAGTAAAGTGTATAAATATATATAGAGAGAGATTTATATCAAGGAAATGGTTCATGCGGTTGTAGAGGCTAGAATGTCCCAAGTCCATAGGTCAGGCTGGATGGAGACTTCTCCTGATTCATGTAGCTGCAGGGGCTGGCGAACCCAAGATCGACAGGTCAGAGCGCAGGGCTCTTGCTCACAGGCTGCAGAGACCAATGAATCCCAAGACTGGCTGACAGGATGGCAGGTAAGCTGCTTGCTCAAGTCCCATTTGAACCAGAGATTAGACGAACACTAGCCAGCTGCAGGATCCAGATTGAGCAAAGCCCACAAGCCTTGCCAGAAAGTCCACCTATATTGGATGCACTCCACACCCCCAAGGAAACTCCCTTTCAACTGATTGGCTGCTCACAGCAGATCCCATCATGGAGATGATCACGTATCAAATGTCATCGTGGAGGTGATCACATCATCATACAACTGCCAAAGAACATCATAACTGCCAAACCACTGAGAATCGTGGCCCAGCCAGGTTGACAGAACTCATGATCCCTTTAAATCATAAGATCAATCCCCTAATGACTTACATCTAGAGCAAAAGACGAAGTCCTTACAGTAGTCTACAAAACATCACATAAATTGTAATTTAATAACTTTGTAACCTAATTTCCTGCCACTCTGCTGTTTATTCTCTGTGCCACAGGAATACTGGCCTCTTTAGTATTCTTTTTAAAATGCTGTGTGTATTCTGCATCTGGATTATACATCTGCTGCCCCTTTTTCACAGAATGTTTTTTCTTCTAGCATGGCTCGCTCCCTTACTTTCCTTCAGGGGTTTGCACAAATGTTACATTTTCACTGAGGGTTTCCCTGACAGTCTCATATAAAATAGCCATCTCTGTTCCATTAGGAGCCCTGGTGGTACAGTGGTTAAATGCTCTGCTGCTAACCAAAAGGTTGATGGTTCAAACCCAGCAGCTGCTCTGCAAGAGAAAGATGTGGCAGTCTGCTTTTGTGAAGATTTACAGCCTTGGAAACCCTATGGAGCAGTTCTACTCTGTCCTGTAGGGTTCCTATGAGTCAGAATCAACTTGATGGCAATGGGTTTGGTTTTTTGGTTATTCCTTTACCAAACCAAAAAAACCAAACCTGTTGCCGTCGAGTCAGTTCTGACTTGTAATGACCCTGTAGGACAGAGTAGAACTTGCCCTATAGGGTTTCGAAGGAGCAGCTGGTGGGTTCAAACTGCTGACCTTTTAGTTAGCAGCCAAGCTTTTAACCACTGCACCACCAGGGCTCCTTTACCCCCTGTGATGTTTGTTAAGTGCTGTTGAATCCATTTCAATTCATACTGACCCCATGTGACAGAGTAGAACTATCCCATAGGATTTTCTAGGCTGTAATCTTTATGGGAGCAGATCACTAGGTCTTTCCAGAGGAATCACTGTGTAGGTTCAAACTGCCAACCTCTCTGTTAGCAGCCAGGTGCTTAACCTTTGCACCACCAGGGCTCCTTCCCTGAGATCCTTATTTCCCCATTAACCTTATATTATTCACTTATTTTCATATGATGTATATACTTTTTTGTTTTCTTATTATTCTGTCTCCACACCCCATTCCATATGTAAGTTACACAGTGGTAGGTTTTTTGCATGTTTTTTTTAATATCCCAGCTATATTCCTAATATCTAGTACAGAGCCTAGTACATAATTGGTTCTCAATAAATATTTGTTGAATAAATAAATGATTACGTAGCATTGTTCAATGGACAGCCATTGTGGTGAAGTACTGTCATTTTGGGAAAAAGTCACAATTCTATCAGGATAATGTAGTTCATCTTCTGTGGCCTTTCTGATTTCTTTTTTTCTGGCAGTCCTGTCAGGTTGCCGTTGGAAAAAGCCTTTGACAAACTTGGAATAGTTGCATATAATTTGACTTGTAGATCAGAAAAATCAGAATAATTTTCATCATCTTTTAATAAATTTTTTGAGGAGAGAAATTTATTTTAGGCTGTGTGACTACAGATAAGAATTATATATAACTCTAAGACAGTTTGCTTTTATACAGATGTTTGACAGATTTTATTTAATTCCATATAAATCCCTTAAGGACCCAGAATAGATTTTCTACCTGATTTTGCCTGTCTTTTTGGGATAACAATGAGGTGCTCTCTAAAAATAGACGAAGATTAGTAAGAAGCCTAGATTACAGATACCTGTGTGTGATTTTTTTGAAACCACAGCAGCATAAGTTACATAGACTTGTACTAGTGTAATTCAGTTCTAGAAGATGTATGATACTTCTGTTAAAGATCAACTTATACTGTTATCACAAAGTAAAATGCTATGATACCGAAAGGCTCATATTAAACATCTTTCTGAAACTTAGTGGCCCACTTGTCAAGTTTATTTTGACTCTTTTGTTTACTAATTCCATGAACTTTAATAATACAGTTTTACAGTTTATCTTCATGTCTTATTTTTATTAAATTTGCGAGACTTCAAGGATGGGAATTCTGTATTTATTTTTGTATCTCAAGAAAATGCCTGGTCAAGATCCAAATACCAATAGCAAATGCAAATAGCATTTAAAAAAATGGAAAAAATAGTCACCAACTTTATATGGAAATAGGCCTCGGATAAAGAAAGCATTATTGAAGAAAAAGAACAAAGTAAGAGGCCTCACACTACCTGTACAGCCTTCGCAGTCAAAATAGCCTGGGCTGGTACAGCAGACTTCTAAACAAATTGAACAGAATCGGGAACCCAGATGTAAATCCATTCACTGATGGTCAGCTGATCTTTGACAAAGGACCAAAGTTCATTAGAAGGGGAAAAGACAGTCTTTTTAACAAATGTTTCTGACAAAACTGGATGTCCATTGTAAAAAAAAAGAATGAAACAGGACCCGTACCTCACACCATACACAAAAACTAACTCAAAATGAATCAACGACCTAAATATAAAACCTAAAACGATAAAGATAATGTAAGAAAAAATAAGGACAACACTAGCAGCCCTAATGTGTGACATAAATACAAGGTAAACTGTAACTAACAATGCACAAACAGCAGAAGATAAACTAAATAGCTGGGAGCGCCTAAAAATTAAACACACTCAGCAAAAGACTTCACCAAAAGAGTAGAAAGAGAACCTAAAGATTGGGAAGAATTTTTCGGCTATGGCATATCTGACAAGTGTCTAATCTCTAAAATCTGTAGAATACTTCAACACCTCAATGACAAAAAGACAAATAATCCAGTTAAAAGATGGGCAAAGGATATGAACAGACACTTCACCAAAGAAGACATTTAGGTGGCTGACAGACATGTGAGGAAATGCTCGTGATCATTAGCTATTAAAAACCCAAAAAACCAAACCCATTGCTGTCAAGTCGATTCTGACTCATACCAACCCTATAGGACAGAGTAAAACTTCCCCCATATGGATTCCAAGGACTGCCTGGTAGATTCGAACTGCCAGCCTTTTGATTAGCAGGCGTAGCTCTTAACCACTCCACCACCAGGGTTTCTCATTAGCTGTTAGATAAATGCAAATCAAAACTACAATAAGATACCATCTCACCCAGACATTACTGGCACGAATCAAAAAAACACAGAAAATAACAAATGTTGGAGAGGTTTCGGGGAGATTGGAACTCTTATGCACTGCTGGTGGGAATATAAAATGGTCCAGCCACTATGGAATATGATATGGTGCCTCCTTAAAAAGCTAGAAATAGAAATACCATATGATCCAACAATCCCATTCATAGGACTATATCCTAGAGAGATAAGAGCCGTCACACGAATGGACATATGCACACCCATGTTCATTGCAGCATTATTCACAATAGCAAAAAGATGGAAACGACCTAAGTGCCCATCACCAGATGAATGGATGAACAAAATTATGATACATACATACCATGGAATACTACTCAACGATAGAGAACAGTGATGACTCCTTGAAACATCTCACAACACAGATGAATCTGAAGGACATTATGCTGAGTGAAATAAGTCAATCACAAAAGGACGAATATTGCATGAGACCACTACTATAAAAACTCAAGAAAAGGTTTACACACAGAAAAAAACAATCTTCTATGGCTATGAGGGAAGGGAGTGTTGGGAAGGGACAATCACTAACTAGACAGTAGACAATTGTTAACTTTGGTGAAGGGAAAGACAATATAGGGGAAGTCAACACAGCTTGACTATGGCAAAGTCACAGAAGCTTCCTAGACACATCCAGACACCTTGAGGGACTGAGTTAACTAGGGCTGAGGGCTGGGGACCATGGTCTCCGGGGACATCTAGGTCAATTGGCAGAACATAGTTCATAAAGAAAATATTCTACATCCTACTTTGGTGAATAGTGTCTGGGGTCCTAAAAGCTTGCCAGCAGCCATCTAAATGCATCTATTGGTCCCAGCTCATTCGGAGATAAGGAGAACGAAGAAAACCAAAGACACAAGAAAAATATAAGTCCAAAGGACTAATGGACCGCCTGAACCACAGCCTACACCAGCCTGAGCCCAGAAGAAATAGGTGGGTACTGCTACCGACCGTCCTGACAGAGATCACAGTAGAGGGCCCCGGACAGAGTGAGAGAAAAATGTAGAACAAAATTAAAATTCACAAAAAAAGACCAGACTTACTGGTCTGATAGAGACCTGAGAAACCCCCAAGACTATGGCCCCCAGACACCCTGCTAATTCAGAACTGAAGCCACTCCCAAAGTCCAACTTTCAGCCAAAGATTAGACAGGCCTATAAAACAAACAATACCACACATGAGAATGTGCTGCTTAGTTCAGTCAATTGTACAAGACCAAATGGGCAGCACCTGCCCAAAACCAAAGACAAGAAGGCAGGAAGGGACAGGAAAGCTGGATGAATAAACACTGAGAACCCAGGGTGGAAAGGGAAAGGGGGAGAATGCTGACACATTGCGAGGATTGCAATGTCACAAAACAAGTTGGGTATAATTTTTTTAATGAAAAACTAAAAAAAGAAAATGCCTACATGTTGATTGAATGAATGAATGGAAGTGCTTTGAGATATGCTTTGTGTGTCTAAAAAAAAACCATGGCTGTTGAGTCGATTCCTACTCTTAATGACCCTGTAGGACAGAGTAGAACTGCCCCCATAGGGTTTCCAAGGAGTGGCTGGTGGATGCAAACTGCTGGCCTTTTTGGCTTAGCAGCTGAGCTCTTGATCACTGTGCTGTGTCTAAAAGTACCTTTTTTCTGTCTTTAGTCTTGAAAGATATTTATACCAGGTATGGAGTTATAGGTTGATAGTTATTTTCTCCCAGTACATGAGTCACTAGTAATTTACCACAAAAAGAGAAATATAAAAGCAGTAGAACCATAAAGATAGTAGAAATTAAGACAGGCCTTAATGTGACTTTTTACCTAAATAAGAAAATGTGACTCAAACCATTAGTCCTTTACGTACACTTCTGTTGGTTCGGGGTTTTTGTTTGTTTGGTTTTATTTATTTATTGCTTTTTTTTCTCTACATAGAATTTTTTTCATGTATTTACGTAACATGCCTATGGTCAGGGAACAATTTTTTTCAGATATGTGAACACATGAAATTGGAATTTGTGGTCCATGACAGGTTTGGAACCCTCTTTGGAAATTAAGAAATGTTTGTATGTCTGTCTGTCTGTCTCTCTGTGCCTTAAATCATGAAAGCCACATATTAATTGTGTTTTGTTTTTATTCATCCATCTTTCTGTTTTTCTTTAGAATCCTCACATTGACCTCCTGTTGGCCCTCCTCATCCAAGTGTCTTCTTCTTTCTTTCCCTTCTACCTCATCTTTCCCTGCCTACTTTCTTCCTTCCTTCCTCCTTCCTTCCTAATTTACATCCAAAAACCATCTGTCCTTCCTAAGATTGGTTAGTTTGTCCTCCAAAGGCTGGTTGGTCCATCCATGTCATCCTTCCAAAGACGCTTTCATGTCACCCTTCCAAAGGTTCATCCTACCAAGGGTCTATCCTTTCTGCCAGTCTTTCTTCCTAACTGTCTCTTCCTTATTTTTTCTTCCATCTATCTGTCCTTCCATCCATATACCTAGTATTAAAGCTTTTAATACCATTTATACATTGAATCCCAAATTTATTTCTACTATCCAGGTGTCTCTCCTGAATTCCAAAGTTATATGCGTCTCTTGATAATTAACAGGTTTACTCGGGTGGTCTAATAGACATCTCAAACTAAATATATCTAAAAATTAACTCCTGGCCCCTGCACAAGGATGACATGCAAATTCATAAAGCTTTCCATATTTTTGTGCTTGTGTTCACTAGTTTTCTGCTGTAATCCCCTAAATACTAATAATAAGAACAAAGACTAGGGTCTAATTCTTAAAAAAAATAAATAAAAACTCCTGGGCATTTCTGCTTCTGGAAATGACAGCTTAGGTTGTTGTAGACCAACTTAACTGTTGAAAATACCTAGAAAAGCTGACAAAAGAAAAAAAAAAATTCAATCTCTTTGAAGTTATCAGAGAGTTTCAAAGGCAGTGAGAATTTGTGGTGCTCTGAACCGAGAGAAAAGGAAAGCCAAAAGAATTGAATCTGGCATTTGATGCTACTTTTTCCTTCAGGCCTTTTCCTTTCAATTCTGAAAACGAGAAGCTTGGCTAAAAAGTTTAACAGAATTTTCATGGGGCTAGAAGAAAAAAATTGGAGTTCAGGGCCTGCCAGGGAAGAAGAGCCTTGGAAAATACTCCCAGCTTTTAGTTGGAACCCCTGAAGGGCAAAATTCTAGGAATGGGGTAAATAAAACAACCTGTACGAGAACTGAAGTTTAGCATTAAAGCAGCTCAATTAGATTAATGGGATCTGCTCTATCTTAGAAGCCTGCCACAAGCAAAAGTTAATTCTCTGTTTAAAAAAAGATAGTATCATCTGGAGCCTAATATATCATCTGGAGCCTAGTTTATCACACATGATGTCTGGCACACAACTAAAAATAACCAGGCATAGTAAAAGAGAAGGAATAATTGAAAACCAAAGAAACAGACAACTAGAAACAGACACATAGGAGATGTAGATAATAGAATTATCGATCATGAACCTGAAAAAAAACTGTGATTAGTATTTTTAAGAAATTGGTAAGACAGAGAATTTTGGCAGAGTACTGTAAAAATAATCAAATAGCAGTATTAAAAAATGAAAAATACATCATGGAAATTAATATGTCAATATGTAGGTTTAACAGCAGATTAGCTATAGCTGAGGAGAGGGTTAGTGAACTGGAATATAGTTCAGAAGATAATAACCAGTCTGTGAAATACAGAGGGACAATAAGATAAGAAAGACAGAAAACAATATGAGAGACATATGGGACATGGTTGAAAGGGTCTGGCATACTGTATTGAAATCCCAGAAGGAGACGAGAGAGAAAATGGTCCAGAAGTAATATTTAAAGATATAGCAACTGAGATTTTCTTAAAACTGGTGAAAGATCAAGCAAATAAACAATAAAAGTACGAATTTATATTAAATTAAGAATTCAGGGATGTATGTTGTGATTTCTAGGTAACCTCCTAAAGAATAGTAAAAGAAATTATAATAATCTGAGAACAGAAGAAAATGGGTTAATAAAAAAATACTTAATTTAAAAGAAAGCAAGAAAGATGACATAGAACAAATGGAACAGATGTTAAGATGGTAGATTTAAGGCTATGTGTATCAATAATTCTGTTAACTATAAGTAGACCAAATTCTTAACAAAGATTGCTAGAATGGATTAAAAATAAAACCAACTATTAGGTTAGCTATAAGGAATTGCTCTTCTTAATCTTCATATCAAAACATTCTTAATATCAGCAATTTCATTTGGTTCAACCTAAAATATGTTGCTTATAAGGAACACACCTTAATTATGAGGATGTAGGAAGGTTGAATTTTAAAGGGTGCAAAAAGGCATACCATGTGTACACTAACAGAAAGAAAGCCAGCCTGGCTTTACCAATATCAGTTAAAGTAAAGACTGTAAGGCAAGAAGCATTATTATTAGAGGTAAAAAGGGATATTTCACAATGATAAAACGTACAATTTCCCAGGAAAATGTAACAGTTCTAAATTTGTATGTGCAAAACATAGCCTTAAAATACATAAAGTAAAAACTGACAGAACTAAGAAAGGAGAAATAGAAAAATCCATAATATAGAGAAACAGTAATACATGTCTTTCAAAAACTAATAGAGCAAGCAGACCAAAAATCAATGGTGTTGTGCAAGATTGGAACAGTACAGTTAATAACCTTAACTTAATTCACATAGAGCATTTTATCTAACACCTGCAGAATACACATTCTTTCATATGCACATTGAAAATTTTACAAAATTAATTGTATTCTGGGTCATTAAGCAAGTCTCATAAAATTTAAAAACAGACATAGCAGGATGGCCTCTGCTTACTGTGGAATAACTAGGAATTAATAACAAAAAGATAATTAGAAAACCTCCATATATTGATAATCAAGCCATATACTTATAAATAACCTAAGAAATTACAATGGAAAATTTAAAAATATTTTGAATTAAATGTTAATAAAAGTGACATATCAAAATTAGTGGAATACAGCTAAAACAGTATTTAAATGGACATTTATAGTCCTAAAAGCATGTAGTTGAAAAAAAGAGAGACTGAGAGAACTGTATTCTAAGCATCCATGTCCAAGAAGTTGAAAAAAATCAGAAAAACAAACTCAAAGAAAGTCAAAGGAAGGAAATGATAAATATGAACAAAAAAATTAAAATTAAACACCTCATTTCCACCCCTCAAACAGAATAAAACAAACCACAAATAACTTCTCATCACCTTTGTTGATACCAGCCTCTCCTGAGCCCTCATCATCTCTCACCTGGATAACTGCTATAATTTCTTAATTGATCTCTCTGCCCCCCACCACCACCCTAGTTCTTTACACAGTCAAAATGATCTTTCTAGACTGTTCACCCTTCTGCTCATAACCTTCCAGTTGCTTTCCATTTCACTTATCATAATAGCTAAGGTCCTTACAATGGCCAAAAAAACCCAAACCCATTGCCATTGAGTCAATTCCAACTCATAGTGACCCCACAGGACAGGGTAGAACTGCCCCCATAGAGTTTCCAAGGAGCGTTTGGTGGGTTCAAACTGCTGACCTTTTGGTTAGCAGCCAAAGACCCTAAATGATTTTCTTCCCCCACCTTATTTTTTACCATCTTCCTGTCCCTCACTATGCTGCATCCACACTGGCCATCTTGTTCCTCAAGCACACTGTTGAATATCTGGACCTTTGCACTTGCTGTTTCTTTTCCCAAATATCCACATAGTTTACTACCTCACTTCAGAACTTTGCTGAGTATCACCTTATTAATGAAGTCTTCTTTGATCACCCCATAAAATAGCAATCCCATTCTTGGCAATCTCTATACCGTTTACCATGCTTTATTTTTCTCTGTAATACTTACATGCCTGGCACATTGTAGACCCCCAAGTATTTATTTATTAAGTGAATAAATGAATGTATGGAACTGTTCAAGTGGTTAGCATGAAGGAGTAATATTGATTTGAGAATAAAAACTTCCCAAACCTGTTTACTTGTGGATGCTCTGATTCATGTATTTTGTTGTTGTTGTTATTATTGTTCTGAAATAATTTTAGACCTACAAGAGAGTTGCAAAAATAGTACAGAGTTCCCATGTGGCCCTTACTCATCATCTCTTAATATTAACATCTTTCATAGCCATAGTACAATTATCAAAACTGAGAATACTAACTATAGACTGTTTGGATTTCACCAATTTTTCCACTAATGTCTTTTTTCTGTCCCAGAAGCCAATCCAGAACCCCATATTGCAGGTAATTGTCATGTTTCCCTAGTTTGTTCTGATCGGTAACAACTTCTCAGCCTTTTCTTGTCTTATCATGCCCTTGACACTTTAAAATCCCTAGTAGGTATTTTGTAGAATATCCCTCGTTTGAGTTTGTCAGATGTTTTCTAATTCTTAGATTAAGGTTATGCATTTTGGGGAAGAATACCACGGAGATGGTGTGCTGTTTTCAGCACATTACATCAGGGGGCACATGATATCAATATGTCTTATTCCTGCTGATATTAAGCGTGATCACGTTTCAAGTAGTGTCTGCCAGGGTTCTGCACTGTAAAATTGTTTTTCCTTTGTAATTATAAATATCTTGTAGGAGATACTTTGAAACTATGCAAATATCCTGTTTCTTCTTAAACTTTCACCCATTAATTATAGTGTTCATCAGTGGATCTTACCTGAAAGTTATTACTGTGGTATTATAATGGTGATTTCCTATTTCTCTCATTTCTCCTATTAGTTGGAGTTCTTTGGCAATGAAAAGTATTCCATTTTCCTAATTTATTTAATTATTCAATCATTCATTTATAAAAATATACTTTATTTAATTTTGTTCTTTGGGTTATAACCACTACTATCCAGCTTTGGCACCTTTTGACATCCACTCATCTTGTTTTTCTTGAGGACTTTTTTCCTGGCACCATGAGATGCTTCATGCTCTTCTTCTGCTCCAGCACTAGAATCAACTATTTCTTTATGGAGCCCTGGCTTCTCTTAATAGAGAAGGATATTTAGAAACCAAGATCTGGGTGCTAGATTCATCTTTTGTAATATTTTTTTTCTGATAGTCCCCATGAAAGCCTCTGTAAAACATGAGTTAGATCAAAATTAGCATTATCATGGAAAGATAATTTTCCAGTAGGAATATCAGAAGAGCAATATACATAGCTCTACCATTTTCTTTTGTACACATGTTAGGTAGACTATATTAAGTTCCATATTAATCCTGTAAAGCCTAGAAGTAGATTTTGTACATGATTTTGGCCTATCCTCGTTGAGACACAATCAGTGGTTTCTAAAAATACACATGGACTAGTAAAAGTCCTAGATTTTAAATACCTTTAGGGGATTTGGGGATCAGGGAGGTATAAATTACAGGGTAGTGTAAGTCAACCTCAGAAGTTAAAAAATACTGAAGAGACAGACTTAAGCTGCTGCCACAGAGTGCTGTAATAGAAACTAAAAGACTCAAATCAATCATTATCTTTGTAAAACCTTAGGGATCTTTCTCATGCCACGGTTCACAGCAGCCAGCAAAAGACCACACGCATGCTCTATCAGTGCATGGGTAAACACTTTACTCACACAGAAAAAAGCCAGCAAAATCAACTTCACTAGTGGGTGCTGGTCTCCCATGGCCAGCACGCTCATCCCGCCTGTGGCCAGTGCAGGGCAGATGTTCTGTGTTCCACCCCTCTTGTGCTGTAGTGTGAGAGACCTGTTCCTTCCCCACTAGGAATAGATACAGAAGTGGGGTTGGCCAAGTGCCATATGGTGCCCACGCATATGCAAGAGATAAAAAAGTTACTGTGTGCCCAGAACAGGGGGAAGTCTTCTCTGATAAGGAGAAGGAACTGGGAGAGAAAAGGTGACCCAGTTCTCAGCTCCTTATCAGAGAATATTCTGGGCCCAAGGCTTTTACTTGGGTGGCCCTGATGGGAGGCATAGAGGCAGATCATTCCCCTGACAATCTTTCTCAGCATAATTGCTTTCCTTTTATATGTTCCTTTAACACTGTGGATTTCAGGATTACAATGTGGTAATTACTGTAATAATATATTTGTATATCTTAATCTCATTAAACTGTGGAGAACCCAAGGACTGGAATTCTGGATTTATACTTTGTGTCCCAAGTAGATGCCAAAATATAACGTTGGCTATATAAATGAAAGTACTTCAGAATGTGCAGCTCTACATTTTATTGGAGTACTGATAATTAACCCACAAATAATCTCTAAAAATAGTAAAACTTAATGTGAATTTAAATGAGCCTTTTTGCCAAATAAGAAATGTTGGGATAATACCTTGAGTTCATTTACCTTCATCTCTTACATTTCTCTCTCTAAACATAGGACACGTTCCATCATATAGTTATATAGCATCAGGAGACATGTCTCATTTTCAAGTATTAAATCAAGTGTGGATTGTGTTTGAGGTCCATGACAGGTTCAGAACTCACTTTGCTGTTGTTAGTTGCCATCAGGTTGATTCTGACTCATGACAGCCCTGTGTGTGCAGAATGGAACTGCACCATACAGTTTTTAAGGCAGTGATTAAATAAAATTGACTTTTTAAATATATTACTGAAAACTATATCAGACTCAGGATTCTAAAATTTTGGTTTGGTTATTTATTTCTTCCTATCTCCTTCCTTCCGTTTCTGACTGTCTTACCATCTTACCCCCATACTATCACTCTTTGCCCATTCTTGCTTCCTTATCTTGTCAGTCTTTGTTTTTCTGTCCCATATGCCCTTACTTCCCTGTATTGTACAATCTCCTCTGTCCTGTGTGCCATTGCATCTTTATCCCATTCACCTGTCCTCCCTTCCTTCCTTCCATCAGTCATTAATCTATCTTTCCTTCTCTCCTGTCATTTATACATCTACCCTTCTCTGCCTTCTTTATGCTTTTCAGTTATTCTTTCTGTCCATTCGAAGTGAAGGTCATTCCTTCTGTCAGTACTTTTCTTATATCTAATCTTATGAATTTAAATCTATACTATCTATGTACTGATGATTCCCACTTTTATATCATCAACCCAGACCTTTACCTTGAACTCCACACTAGTAATGATACTTCCTTTGGTGTATTACCTTTTGAATGTCTATCGAGACTCCCAACTGTTCTTCTCATCTTCACTATTAGTGCTCTTGTCCATGCTACCATCATCTTTCCCCTGGAGAACTACAATAGCCTTCTAAAGTTTCTTCCTATTTCCACCCTTTGCCTAATAACCATTTTTCGCCCAGCAGTCAGTGATTCTTTTAAAAACGAAGTCACATCATGTCCCACCTCTGCTCAAAACCTTTCAGTTCGTTCCCATCTCATTCAAAGTGAAAGTTAAAAGTCCCTATCATGGCTTACACGGCCACATGTAATTTGACTCTGAATACATCTTTAACATTATTTTTTAATTATTATTTTCCATTACTAATTGACCTCCAAGCATATTAGCTTCTTTTTTTTCTTCAAACAAGCACAAGATCTCATGTGTCTGAGCCTTTGCATTTTATATAAATTCTCTTTGCTCAGATATCTGTATAGGTCATTCACTAACTTATGTGTCTCTCTCTGTTCACATGCCATCTTCATTCATTCATTTAGAACATTTATTGACTGCAGTGGACAAAAAAGACAAAACACCACTGTTATGGAGCTTATATTCTGGGCGGAGGTGGGAACAGATAATAAATAAATATATAGTATGTAAGATGATGACACATGCTAACGAGACAAATATAGCAAGGAAGGGGGGATCAAGAATGTCAAGGGCAGCACTGGGGGGAGATCAGTTTTAAATAGGGTGGTCAGAGAGGACCTCATTAAGAAGATGGCGTTTGAACAAAGACAGCTTGTGCCAAGGCACTGAGGTAGGAATATTTCTGGCATGTTCAAGGGATCTCAAGAAGGGTGTGTGACTAGAACAAACTGAGGAGGAGAGTAGTAGATATGGAGTCAGAGAGATAATGGTTGCCCTGGATCATTCTTTAGGGTCATTTTAAGGACTTTGTTTTTTACTTTGAATGGGATGGGAAGCAATTGTGATTGGAGGTTTTGTTCAGAGAGGTGACTTGACCACTTGGCATCTGGGTGAAGACTAGACTAGAGAACAGTGGGTGAAAGGATGGAAGCAGTGAAGTCAGATAGAAGGCCAGTGCAGTGATCTAGATGAGAAAGATGGAGGATTGAACCAGAGTGGTAGAGGTGAAGGTACTAAGTAGTAGTCAGATTCTAGATATATTTTGAAGGTAGAGTTGATAAGGTTTGTCAGAGTTTTAGATGTGGGCTGTGAAAGAAAGAGGGATCAAGGATGATATGGTAGATATTACTAGTGCTCACCAATATCCAATTCTCATTTCTTACCTGCGCATATAAGATATTTCACTCCTAGTTCCCTTTGCAGTTTGGCAAGGCCATGTGACTAATTATGGCCAGTAAGTTGTGTGAGGGAGTGTTTGGCTGAGGTAGCATAAAGCCCCTATATGCTTCTCCAGTTTTTCCGCTGCTGTGGAGGAGGCCTTATAATGAAATTATAGGGCCACAAGATCAAATCAGCTGCGATAGTAAAATCACCATGTAGAGGATAACTGCATTGGATAGCCCGGAGCTGCTGTGGACTCCGCATAAGCAAAATAAAAACCTTTGCTGTGTCACGTCACTGATTTTGGGGTTATTTATGGCAGCATAAGCTATCCTATCTTGGCCAAACAGATGAATTTTTAGCCTGAGTAACTTTAAGGATGGACTCATCATTAACTGAGATTGGGAAACCGTGAGAGGAGAAAGTTTGAGGGACCTCCAAAGGGAGATGTTGAATAGGCAGTAGGATATCGATGAATCCGTCCATGGCTACTCTATATAAAATTATGTTGTTGTTAAGTGTCATTGAGTCAGTTTCAACTCATAGCAACCCTGTGTACAATAGAATGGAAGAGTGCCTGGTCCTGTAAAGAAGAATAAATGTATAGATGGTAGGAAGAAGGAAAGATAGATAAAATGACTGATGGAAGGAAGAGAGGAAGGGAGGACAGGTGAATGGGGTAAAGATGCAGTGACACATGGGACAGAGAAGTTTGCAGAATTTTACCCCTGGTAGTATCCTGCTACCATGTTTTCATTTCTCCATAGAAATTATCACCACTGAAAACATAGTATAGTGGTTAAAGAGCTTGGACTCTGGAGCCAGGCTACCTAGGTTTAAAATCCTGGCTCTGCCACTTTTATACCATTTGTGTGTCCTTGGGCGAATTAACGTCTCTATGCCTCAATTTCCTTTTTTTAAAATGAGGACGATATCTATATAAAAGGGTTGTTAAGTGTATACAAATAAAGTGGTTAGAGCATTGTATATATTCTGTAAATGTTTGCAGGTGTTATCATTAAAATCATTATCATCTAATATGCAAACTTCATGACATCAGGTACTTTATTTTGTTCTCTGCTTTATCCCCAGTTCCAAGAACAATGTCTAGTCCACAGTGAGCACTTCAAAAATAAATATTTGGTGGATAGATACATGGATGCACTATCACTTTTGTCACTATCACTTTTTGTAGTAATGTCAGTATGGGAGAGATCTTGACCATTGGTCAAACCTCAGACAGACCTGAATAAGGTACTTGTGCTAGGTCATACATTATAACAATAGAATAATTTTTCAGCATTATTATTCTCTTTCTGGAGGAGAGAAATTTCAAATAGGACTGTTAGACTACAGAAAACTATTGCACATAGAGCTGAAAAAGCATGCCTTTGAACACATGGACAGATTTTATTTCGTTGTATGTAAATCCCTTAAAGCCTAGAAGTACATCTCATATTTAATTTTGACCTAACTTGGTGTAGTCAAACTGCAGTGGTTTCTAAAATTAGATAGGATTAAAAAGAGTTCTAGGTTATAAATAGCTTTCTGTTACTTTGAGATCAGGGAGGCATGCATTTCATAGATTGTGTCAATGTGAATTGATTCCAGAAGTTGTTGTTAGGTGCCGTCAAGTCGGTTCTGACTAATAGCAACCCTCTGTACAACTGAATGAAACACTACCCAGTCCTGCCCCATCCTCACAGTTGTTGCTATGTTGGAGCCCATTGTTGTACCCACTGTGTCAGTCCATCTCGTTGAGGGTCTTCCTCTTTTTCGCTGATCCTCTACTAAGCATAATGTCCTTCTCCAGGGACTGGTCCCTCCTGATAACATGTCCAGAGTACATGAGACGAACTCTCGCTGTCTTTGCTTCCAAGAAGCATTCTGTCTGTACTTCTTCCAGGAGTGATTTGTTCATTTTTCTGGCAGTCCATAGTATTCAATGTTCTTTGCCAACACCATGATTCAAATGCATCGATTCTTCTTCAGTCTTCTGTATTCGTTGTCTAGCTTTTGCACGCATATGAGGCGATTGAAAATACCCTGGCAGTCTTTCTCACAGAGCGAGGGGATACTGCATGGTTTAAAGTCAAGAAAGGTGTGTGTCAGGGTTGTATCCTTTCATCATACTTATTCAATCTAAAATATATCCTTGACAACTTCAGTCTTTTCTCCATTTACCATGATGTTGCTTATTGGTCCAGTCGTGAGGATTTTTGTTTTCTTTATGTTGAGGTATAGTCCATACTAAAGGCTGTAGTCTTTGATCTTCATCAGTAAGTGCTTCAAGTCCTCTTCGCTTTCAGCAAGCAAGGTTTTGTCATCTGAGTATCGCAGGTTGTTAATGAGTCTTCCTCCAATCCTGATGCCGCGTTCATCTTCATATAGTCCAGCTTCTCTGCTTATTTGCTCAGCCTACAGATTGAATAAGTATAGTGAAAGGATACAACCCTGGCACACACCTTTCCTGACTATAAATGACACAGTTTCCTCTTGTTCTGTTCAAACGACTGTGTTTTGATCTGTGTACAGGTTCCTCATGAGCAAAGTTAAGTGTTCTATAATTCCATTCTTCGCAATGTTACCGATAGTTTGTCACGATCCACACAGTTGAATGCCTTTGCATAGTCAATAAAACACAGATAAACATCCTTCTGGTATTCTTTGCTTTCAGCCAAGATCTATATGACATCAGCAGTGATATCTCTCTTTCCACATCCCCTTCTGAATCCAGCTTGAATTTCTGACGGTTCCTGTTGATGTACTGCTGCAGTCGTTTTTGAATTATCTTCAACAAAATTTTACTTGTGTGTGATATTAATGATGTTCAGTCATTTCTGCATTCTGTTGGATCACCTTTCTTTGGACGGGCATGAATATGTATCTCTTCTAGTCCATTGGCCAGTTAGCTCTCTTCCAAATTTCTTGGCATAGATAAGTGAGTGCCTCCAGTGCTGCATCTGTTTGTTGAGACATCTCAGTTGGTATTCCATCTATTCCTGGAGCCTTTTTTTTTCACCAGTGTCTTCAGTGCAGCTTAGACTTCTTCCTTTAGTACCATCAGTTCTTGATCATATGCTACCTCTTTAAATGGTTGAACGTTGACCAATTCTTTTTGGTACAGTAACTCTGTGTATTCCTTCCATCTTCTTTTGATGCTTCCTGCATCACTCAATATTTTGCCCAAAGCATCCTTCAGTATTGCAACTTGAGGCTTGAATTTTTTTTCTGCAGTTTTTTCAGCTTGAAAAATGCCAAGCGTGTTATTCCCTTTTGGTTTTCCAGCTCCAGGTCTTTGCACATTTCATTATAATGCTTTACTTTGTCTTCTCGAGCTGCTTTTCTGTGTCATCATTTCTTCCATTCGCTTTATCTGCTGTATGTTCAAGAGCAAGTTTCAGTCTCTTCTGACATCCATTTTGGTCTTTTCTTTCTTTCCTGACTTTTTAATGACTTTTACTTTCTTCATGTATGATGTCCTTCATATCATCCCACAACTCATCTGGTCTTCAACATTAGTGCTCAATACATCAAATCTGTTCTTGAGATGGTCTCTAAATTCAGAAGTTAAGTGATTTTAACTCCATTAAACCCTGTTATTTTTTCTAAGAATTTTTCTGTATTTTCCCTTTTTCATATTTCGATATTTATGTCATCTTTAAATAATCTGTAATAAAACCTTTTATTTCTTGTTTTCTGTTACTTTACTGGTTAGGCTTTCTAATACCAGATTGAATAGGGATGATGATAAAGCATCCTTTTGTTTTCCCCAGTCATAAAGGAAGTGCTTTCAACATTTGACCATTAGACATGATGTTTTCTGTAAGTATTTTTGTGGATGCCTTTTTCAGATTAAAGAAGTTCCCTTCTATTCCCAGTTTGCTGAGGCTAAATGGAAGTTGAATTTTAGTGGCTACCCTTTCTGATTTTTCCACCTTATTTTAGGAATGTGGTGAATTACATTAAACCGGTTTTTAAATATTAAACTAACCACCTTCCTGAGGATAAATTCAACTTGATCATGATGTATAATATTTTGTATATATTTCTGGATTTGGTTTGCTAATATATTATACTCATAAGTGAGATTTGTTTGTAATTTCCTTTAGTACTGTCCTTGTCTGATTTTGGTACCAAGGTAAATCTAACCTCATAAAATGAGTTGAGAAATGTCCTTTTTTGTCTATCCCCTGGATGAGATTTTGCAGATTACAAGTATCTATTCTTGAATGTTAGGTAGAATTCATCTGTAAAGCTGGACTGGCTTTTGTATTTTCCATGTAAGATTTTTAACTGCTGATTCAATTTCTTTTAATGACTATAAGAGCATACATGTTCTCTTTTTGTTCTTGAGTCAGTTTTGGCAAGTTTTAAATTTCTTCCTGAGTCAATTTTGGTAATAAATTTGTCCATTTTATCTAAGTTTTTGTATTTATTGACATAAATTGTTTATACTATCTTATTATCTGTTTAACCCCTGAAGTATCAGAGGTTATGTCCCCTTTTTTTCTTCTTAATATTGTTTATTTTGCCTTCACCTATTTTTTTTTCTCAATTCTTTTCAGAGGTTTATATTGTCATTTCAGAGAATAAATTTTGATATTGTTTCTGTTTTATATTTATGTTCTGTTATCACTAATTTCTGTTCTCTTTTCATTCCTTGGAGGCCTGTTGATGCAGTGAGCTCGGCTGCTAACTAAAAGGTTGGCAGTTCGAATCTACCAGCCCCTTCTTGGAAACCCCATGGGGCAGTTCTGTTCTGTCCTGTAGGGTCACTATAAGTCGGAATTGACTCGACAGCAGTGGGTTTGGTTTTTTTTTTTATTATTGTTATCTCCTTGTTTCTACTTTTTTAGTATTTATTATGCTGTCCTTCTAACTTAATTTTAAGTTGCCTTTCCTAATTTACACCTCTAAGTTTTTTTCTGAATACAGTTGAGTTGCATTCTACGAGTTTTAGAGGTAGTATTTTCATTGTTACTCAGTTTAAGTATTTTATAAAATTTGCTTATGATGTTCTTTGTCCCATAAATTGTTTAGAAAGGTATTTTTTTTAATTTCAAAATATATGAAACTAATTTCTTTATATTTGTTAATTACAATGTTATTACATAATTCAGGGTCAATTTTCATACATACTTGAAAGAAAAAGTATTCTTCAGTTGTTGGGTGTTATGTTCTCTGGCTGCTATAGGTTATCTCTTTGTCTTTGGTTTTGTGAGCTTCAGTATGATGTTTCTGGGGGTGTGTTTTCTCTTTCACTCTCACTCGCCCTTGTCCTCTCTATATCTCTATTTTTATTTTTTTATTTCTATCTTAACCTTTCCCCTCCCTATATCACCCTTATCTTCTGCCTTATATCTCTCTCTTTCTTACCTAGCTTGGTATTCATTGAGCTTCTTGAGTTGGTAAATTGGTATCTTTCATAAGCTTTGGAAAATTCTCAGTCATTTGCACTCTGCAGGTAAAATTACATTCTTGTTTCCTTGTGTATTTTGTGACTGATCATTATTGTTGATTTTTAATTTATTTTGGTGGAAATATGCATAACAAAACACACCATCAACAATTTTTTCATGTACGATCTAGTAACGTTGATTAGATTCTTCAAGTTGTGCAACCATTCTTGCTATCCTTTTCTAGATCATTCTGCCATCATTAGCATAAACTCAATGCCTCTAAGCAAAAACTGCCCCTTTCCCTTTCCTTCCCAACCTTGGTAACCACTAATAATCTTTGGTTTATATTTGTGTATTTCATGTAAGTGAGATAATACAATGTTTGTCCTTTTGCAACTGATTTATTTCACTCAGCATGATGTTTTCAAGGTTCATCCATGTAGTGTGGCACGCACCAGGACTTCATTTCTCTTTATGGCTGAGTGATATTCCGTTGTGTGTATATACCACATTTTGTCCATTCATCCATTGATGGACATTTTGATTGTTTCCTTCTTTGCCTGTTGTAAAGTACTGCAGTGAAACTGGTGTACAGGTTTCTGTTTGCATTCCTGCCTTCACTACTTCTGGGTATATACCTAGGATTAGGATTTCTGGGTCACATGGTAGTTCTATGTTCAACTTTTTGAAGAACCACGAAACTGTTTTTCACAGTGGCTATACCATTTTACATTCCCACCAGCAATGGATAAGAGTTCTACTTTCTCCATAACCTCACGAACACCTGTTTTCTGGGTTTTTTTTTGTTTTTTGTTTTTTTTAATGATTGCCATTCTACTAATAGGGGTGAAGTGGCATCTCGTTCTAGTTTTGATTTGCATCTCTCTAATGGCTAACGATGTTGAACATCTTTTCATGTGCTTGTTGACCATTTGAATATCCTCTGGTGAAATGTCTGTTCAAGTCTTTTGCCTATTTTTTGACTGGTTGTTGATCTTTTTGTTGTTAAGTTGTAGACATTTTATATATTTTTTGGATATTAGACCCTTATCAGCTGTATGGTTCCTGAAAATTTTCTCCCAGTCTGTAGGCTGTCTCTTCACTTTGTTGATAAAGTCCATCATTGCTGATTTTTGGTGGAACTTTTTTTGTGGGAGTTCTTTGAGGCATGGGTTGAAATTGGGTATCCAGAAAGGATTTGTGATTTCTTTGAACATATCTCAGGTCACAACCAACCTGGGACCACTTTAAATGCAGTGTTATTCTTGAGCTGTTTGTTACCATGTGAGTTCCCTGAATCTGCATTGATGTTAATATATTCTCAGGGAGGATTTCTTTTTTTTTTTTTTTAAATAAATGTTTTATTTTGGAATAATTTTTGATTTACAAAAGATGTGCAAAGATAGAACATAGAGTTCCTGCATACTCCTTACCCGTTTTCCCCTAATTTTAACATTTTACATTACCATGGCACATTTGTCAAAACTAAGAAACCGTGCTACTAACTAAAGGCCAAACTTTATTCAGATTTCCACTGAAGTTCTTTTTCTGTCCCAGGATCGCATCCAGGATACCACATTGCATTTAGTTGTATGCCTTTTTAATCTCCTCTAGTCCGTGATGGTTCCTCAGGCTTTCCCTGTTTTTCATGATCTGGACAGTTTTGAGTACTGGTCAGGTATTTGGAGAATGGCTTCAATTTGGGTTTAGCTGCTGTTTTTCTCATGATTATGGACTTTTGGGGAAAATACCAGCAGTATTCTTCTTATCACATCATATTATCACATCATACATGTTATCTTACCACATCATATGTGAAATTTACTTTGATCATGTGGGTAAAGTGTTTGGCAGGTTTCTCCACTTCTCTTTCCATCTGTATTTCAACCCGAACTGCGTAGACACAGGCAAGTCTCCTTGTTGTCCCATTCTGTGACTTAAGATTTGTGTCTTATTTATATGTATGCTGTGGATGAAGCATTTTGAAGCCCAGGCTTTATATTGAGGGTCCATAATTAGCTTTCTCGCTTTGGATGGAGTTTGGGCTTTATCTCCTGTGCTCCTCAATCTGGATGAAACTCAAGGTTTCGAAGGCTCTGTAGAAGTCCTAAGGAGCCCTGGTGGCACAGTGGTTAAGTGCTCAACTACTAACCGAAAGGTTAGTGGTTTGAACCCACCAGCCACCTCATGGAAGAAAAGACCTGGCAATCTGTTCCTGTAAAGATTACAGCCTAGGAAACCCTGTGGGGCAGTTCTACTCTGTCACCTGGGGTCACTGTGAGTCAGAATCGACTCAATGGCACACAAAAACAATACAACGTAGAAATCGTAAGGACTAAAGGTCGCTTTTGAATCCTGTTTACCTCTTATTAACTTACTTTTGGGGCAGCTCAGTGAACCATTTTAAAAGAGTTTCTTTTGTTATTTCTATTAGGGCATCTTAATGCAACATATTGTCAGAAGTTGCTAGCAGGTTCCTTTTGACATTGATTTTGAGTGTATTTTGAAATATTAAAACTTGGGTTCGGGGAATATAAATCTTAGAATAGAAAGTGTGATAATTGTAGTCATACTCCCAACCCCCCCACTACACACACTACTTTTGTTTCCTTGATTTGAGCATACTGTTTTCTCTGCTTTGATTGCCCTTTCCTACTTTATCTTCTTTTTTTGTTTGTTTTTGTTTTTTTACATCTTTTTATTTTTTTAATTGTACTTCAGATGAAGGTTTACAGAACAAATACTTCCTCATTAAACAGTAGTACACATATTGTTTTATGACATTGGTTAACAACCCCATGACATGTCAACCCTCTCCCTTCTTGACCTTTTTTTTGGTGAAAACATACATAGCCAAAGATACACCATTTCAAAAATTTCTACATGCACAGTTCAGTGACATCAACTACACTCTTCCAATTGTGCTGCTATTCTCACTTTAGATGAAGGTTTACAGAACAAAATAATTTCTCATTAAACAGTACACATGTTGCCCTATGACAATGGTTAACAACCTCACTACACGTCAACACTGTCCTTACTCAACGTTGGGTTCCCTATCACCAGCTTTCCTGTCCCCTTCTGCCTTGTAGTCCTTGTCCCTGGACTGCTGTGCCTCATTAGTCGCGTTTTGTTTTATGGGGCTGTCCAGTCCCCGGCTGAACGGTGAACCTTGGAAGTGACTTCACCACTGAGCTAAAAGGGTGTCTGGGGGCCATACATACTCTTGGGGTTTCTTCAGTCTCTTTTAGGCCAGTAAATCTGGTCTTTTTTGTGTGTATTAGAATTTTTTCTACATCCTTCTCCATCTCTGTCCAGAACCCTCTGTTGTGATCCCGGTCAGATCAGTCAGTGGTGGTAGCCGGGCACCATCTAGCTGTACTGGACTTAGTCCGGTGGAGGCCTTGGTAGCTGTGGACATTAGTCCTTTGAACTAATCTTTTCCTTGTATCCTGTTCTCTTCATTCTCCCTTTCTCCCGAAGGGGTTCCTGCTTTATCTTCTTGATAGAGTATTCATTATGATACCTTCCTTCCTGTTGATTCCAAACTTTGCTCAAATGTTTTCTTGCTTGTGTCCTCTCCTGGCCTGCCTTCCCCAACCCACCCCCTGAATTAGGCTTCTTCTGTATTGCCATAATATACCCTTTATTATAAAATTCACCCAAAAAACTCATTGACCCCCTTGCCTTCAAGTTGATTCTGACTCGTAGCAACCCTATAGGACAGAGTAGAACTGCTGCCCCACAGGGTTTCCAAAGGTTGATTCGAACTGCCAACCTTTTGGTTAGCAGCCAGACACTTAACCACTGTGCCACCAGGGCTCCGAATTCACCCATGGTACATATATATTGATATTGGCTAACATATTACGGTAAACGTTATTACTGTTCAACATTATTCAGTGTTCCTCCCTGAAGGGAGTTTATGCTTTCCTGCCTTCTTGAAGCAGGTTTGGCGGCATGACTGAGTAAATATGAGCAGAAATGCTTTAGCTGATCTGAAGTAGATACATATCATGAGTGAGAAGTAAACTTTATTATTTTAAGACATGGAGATTTGGGGATTATTTGTTACTACAGTATAATTTAATATATTCTGTTTTAACTAACACATTCCCATCCTCCACCTTGAGTGCAAAAACTGTATTCTGGTCATCTTTATGACCTTAAATCTATCAGATTAGTTTTCCTAAAACATTTTAGATTATTACATATCCTATAGGAAGTAGAGGAGCCTGGGTGGCACGAGTGGTTTGTAATCAACTGCTAACCTAAAGATTGGCGGTTCAAACCCACCCAGTGGCTCCATGGAAGAAAGGCATGGTGAACTGCTTTTGTAAAGATTATAGCCAGGAAAACCCTATGGAGTAGTGCTACTCTGTAACACATGGGGTCGCCTCAAGTCAGGGGCTAACTAGATGGCAGCTAACAACAACAACATAGGAATTCACATGATACAGTTCACAGAGCACAGGTTTGGAGTAAGCTACATCCAGATTAAAATTCTTACTTTATTGCTTAGCTGATTTACCTTAGAAAATGTACTTCACCTTGATAAGTTTCATATGCATCATTTTAAAAATGAGATACCTTGTAAAGTTGTTGGAGATATAAAAAGAGGTGACTTGAAGTTACACAGCAAAATAGACAGCCAGAAAATGTTCTTTCCCTTTCGCCTTTCTTGCTTCTCCATTGACTATTCAGTCAAGTCTTTAAAATCTCTATTTTGCTTTCATTAATTTACTAATAAGGTTGGTCATTAGATAAATATTTATTGAACTCCTCCTATATGTCAGATGTTGTCTTGGCACTGGGAAGTGGTGAATAGGGCCTAATCCCAGTAGGTTACAGTCCAGTGGGCAATCGTTCTCCCCCATTTCTCCGGCTATTAAAATCATATTAATTCACCAGGGCCTCTCTCTATAATGACATCCTTGAAATTTTGCCATCTCAAGAAAAAAAAAATCCAGAAGGGATTTTTCCCTTCTGATTTTTCACAGCATATTAATGATCCATGTATCTCTTACGTATTGCAGTCTACCATAACAGATTCTGTTATATTCATGTACAGGTTCAAGTACCTTTCTAGATTTTAAGCCCCTTGAGTACTAGAACCTAGATCAATGAATGAAATTATATAAATAATGAAAAATATCTCCCCTTAAAAGGTGTTTTAGAAATTTAGGAGAGCATTTTTGGTTGTCACAATGATTGGAAAATGTTAGTGGAATTAGGAGGAGCAAAGAATGGAGATTTGAAAAAAAAAAAAAGTTGCCATCCAGTTGATTCTGACTCATGGCAACCCTATGTGTGTCAGAGTAGAACTGTGTTCCATAGGGTTTTCAATGACTGATTTTTCGGAAGTAGATCGCCAGGCCTTTCTTCTGAGGTGCCTCTGGGTAGACTCAAACCTCCAACCTTTTGGTTAGCAGCTGAGCACGTTAATCATTTGCACCACCCAGGGACTCCCAGGATGGTGATTGTGTCCCTCAAAATAAATAATTGTTCCAAGTCCCACATAACTTGCATCTCTTTTACCAGATGTTTCATGTAAGTGAAAAACTTACTCATAATTTTCTGAATCTAGAGCCTAAATCCATTTTTATATATAAACACTAGGTATTTTTTACACAGTTTTAATATATACTGAGTGTTGCTGGAATGCATTTATCACATATATAAATCAAGGAAGTGTTGTATTTTGTTTTGTTCAGAACTTTACAAAGTCGTGCTCAGCATTTCAGAAAATCATATCACCAAAGGCAGTACCACTCTTGGGGCTTGAGTCATCAGCAAACACAACAGTATCAGTCTGTTTTCTTGGTGTTGAATTTAAAACTATTCTGAGTGTAGGTGTAGGCATCAACTCACTTGTTGTCCGCTGGTGTCATGCCCAGGAAACCCTGGTGGCGTAGTGATTAAGAGCTACAGCTGCTAACCAAAAGGTCGGCAGTTCACATCGCTGAGGTGCTCCTTGGAAACCCTATGGGGCAGTTCTACTCTGTCCTGTAGCGTCACCATGAGTCAGAGTCAACTGGACAATAGTGGGTTTGGTTTCATTTTGGAGATACCAGGCCCAGGTATTTACATATAGAAGTCATGTTACTTTTCATAAAATTCAAATTACCTTCCTGTCATTTCTCCTATATGTAACAGAAAATTATATTAATATTTTAAAATTTTAGATATGAATAAGTTGTTATCTATGAATTTTATGTCAGGATTTAAAAGAGGGCATTACAAAATATTTGTCATAATAAGCAACAGAGTATGAAGCCACTGCTTTATAACCATTAGAACCTGTCAAGATGCAAAATTTGCTTTTCAAAATGCATACTTTATTGAATACTAACTGTTCCCTTCAGGGAAAATTTTTATCACAAATACTCTGATAATTTGAATAATGATTATGTTTGATGAAAGCATGAAACATTTGTTCCAAACCAGAAAAGTAGTATATATAAACTTTATTCAATTTGTAGAGACAAATTACTGTTTATAATTTTTTATTTCTAATAAAATACTGTAAACAATGGTTAATGACTGAGAATCTCCACTTTTTTTTCTTTATAATAGTTGTTATTGGGTGCTGTCGAGTTGATTCCGCCTCAGGGCGACCCCATGTGACAAAAGTAGAACTGCCCCATAGGGTTTTCTTCGCTGTAATCTTTATGGGAGCAGATCTCCAGATCTCTCTCTCCTGAGGAGCCACTGGGTGGGTTTGAACCACCAACCTTTTGGTTAGTAGCCAAGGGCTTAACTGTCTGCACCACCAGCGCTCCTTCATGGTAGTTAGTACAGCCAAAACTTGAGCTGTTTGGTTTTTAATTTAACTCTGTTGTTATTTCATACAGAGAATAGAATAAATATTCTCCACATGGTTTTGGTGGCCTTAGTTTATATTCTTTAAACTAGTTCTTTAACGTCAGCAATGAATTGTTTGTTTTATTTAAAGTGTGGTTTTCATTGCTGAATGTATAAATGCATTTTTTATGAACTGAAGTGCAGAACCAGATGGCTTTATTCTGGTAAGATACTTGTTAATTTTTAATGCTTTGTTTTCAGCAGCAGTAGGATTATGTTGTATCTTGCCATGCCTTGTTTGCACTATTTTATAGACAGAAGTAGAAAATCTAGTTATATAAGCTGTTCTAGCACAGGCTGTAAAGTAGGTCATTGTGACTGGAGTACACCAGACCACTCTCTGGTTGCTATAGCAATGACCTACTTTCAGAAACTATTTCTGTTGATTCATGTTGAAATCATCTTTTGGAAATGGTATGAGGAAGCTCACTGCATGTTACTTATTTTTTTACTGCATGTTACTTTTTTTTTTTTTTTTTTTACTACCAATAAGGTAGTGATCTCTGGAAGAAAAAAAAACTCTTAAAATGTTTGAAGAAACACATTTTCTCACCCAGTGCCTCTTCAGTTTAGTTAAAAGTAGTGTAATCAGTATCGTAATTAAATAGCATGAGAGCTGTGTTTCTGTGCTGGGAATACAATTATGTGAAGGGTTGTAGTGGGTTTTACTATCATTTGGCCTATTTGAAAACCAATCTGTTGTATGTAGTTAATGGCATTATTAACTGAGCCTTCAAATAGGTGTATGTAGTTTTATAAAAACAGTATTTATGCCGAATTGGAGAAGATCTGAAAATATGTTCCTAGTAAAAGTATACCCTGTGTATTTTCAATAGAATATATGGAATCATTCATTCATCCAATATTCAATGCCTGTTCTAAGACACATGCTTTTGTAATATGTTGTTGTTATTGTGTGCTGTTGAGTAGATTCTGACTCATACAGGTTAAAATTAGTGTGTTCTCTGGAACACACTGAAGCTGAACTCTTGACAGATCTAACTCTCTTCTCAGTTGAGGCTAAAGGGTGAAAGGTTAGACATTGTTTAGCAAGTTTCCAGATAACTTTATTCATTCATCACAAAAAAATCATACCTGTCAGTGAGTTGATACTTTGAATTTGACATGTTGAAATTTTTGTTTTATGGTTTTAACTTCCTATTTTTATAAATGTTGAGATGATCCTTCAAGCAAGAATTACATATTTAGAGATAAGTTGATTCAAATTCTCAATTGCACTGTTCCTGGTTTTATACATATATATATGTGTGTGTGTGTGTGTGTGTGTGTGTGTATTTGTTGTTGTTGTTGTTTGGTGCTGTCAATTCAGTTCTGACTCATAACGACCCTATGAACAACAGAAGGAAACACTGCCCGGTCCTGTGCCATCCTCACATTTGTTGCTATGCTTGAGCCCATTGTTGCAGCTACTGTGTCAGTCCATCTCGCTGAGGGTCATCCTCTTTTCACTGACCTCTACTTTACCAAGCATGATGCCCTTCTCCAGGGACTGATCCCTCCTGATAACATGTCCAAAGTATGTGAGACATAGTCTTGCCATCCTCGCTTCTAAGGAGCATTCTGGCCGTACTTCTTCCAAGACAGATTTGTTCTTTCCTTTGGCTGTCCATGGTATATTCAGTATTCTTTGCCAACACCATAATTCAAAGGCATCAATTCTTCTTCTGTCTTCCTTGTTTATTGCCCAGCTTTCGCATGCAAATGAAGCGATTGAAAACACCATGGCTTGGGTCAGGCGCATCTTAGTCTTCAGGGTGACATCTTTGCTTTTTAACACTTCGAAGAGATCTTTTGCAGCAGATTTGCCCAGTGCAGCGCATCGTTTGATTTCTTGACTGCTACTTCGATAGGTGTTGATTGTGGATCCAAGTAAAATGAAATCCTTGACAACTTCAGTCTTTTCTCCGTGTATCATGATGTTGCTTATTGTTCCAGTTGTGAGGATTTTTGTTTTCTTTATGTTGAGGTGTAATCCATACTGAAGGCTGTAGTCTTTGGTCTTCATCAGCAAGTACTTCAAGTCTTCTTCACTTTCACCAGGCAAGATTGTGTCATCTGCATATCACAGGTTATTGAATCTTCCTCCAATCCTGATGCCACGTTCTTCTTCATATAGTCCAGCTTCTCTGATTATTTGCCCAGCATACAGATTGAATAAGTATGGTGAAAGGATATAACCCGATGCACACCTTTCCTGGCTTTAAACCACACATTATCCCCTTATATATGAATATATATATTCATATTTTCCTTTTCACTGTGAACCTTAATTCAGAGTCACATTCAAATGAAGTTGAGTATAAGATGATTTTGTGATAGGTGTAGGCATTCAGCCAGTTAATAGTCTTCTGGTGTCATGCCAGGTATTTACATGTAAAAGTATGTGTCACTTTAAAAAAAAAACCACAAATTATTCTCAATAGAGAATAATAATCACATCTGTTTAATAATAATAACATCTGAATGTCCACGAAATGCTAGGGAGTCCACTAGGTAATTTTATGCTGTTTCTAAGCCTTGACAGACATACGAGACAACCCTAGTAGGTGATTTTATCCTATTTGTAATCTTCAACAGTCATACAAGGCACATGATGAGATTTGTTTTTCAAATGTAGAAACCAAAACACAAGTTAAAAAAACTGTCTAATTAGGAATCAGATACAGACACTTAAACGTTTTGAAACCCATTAGGAGGCAATTTAAGACATATATAAGCTATAATATGAGGTACAACTGGAAGTTTCTTTAATGTCCTGTGACAGTTCAGAGGATAGAGAAATTACTTTCAGCTGGAAGACTGAAGGTCAGTAGGATAGGAACTTGAAGAGATGACAATGGGAAAGGCATTCTAGGTAGAGGGAATAGCATGGAACAAATTCCCGGAGATTGAATGTGTGGGGAAAGGAGAAGTAGTTTGGTTTGGTGAGACAGAAGGGGGAATGGTAAGAAATGAACCCGGAACCCTAGGTTAGTGAACAAGCAAAATAGTTGTTCTTTATTCTGTAGGGAATGAGTCTTTAGAGACCTTTGTATAGGAGAGTATGCCTCAGGAAGATTTTAATATTATATAAGATGGATTAGAGTGGAGACAGACTGTATATAGGCAGATCTATTTTAAGGCATTGCAATAAAACAAGCAAGAGATAACAAGGACTAGAATTACTGTAACACACAGAAGTCGGTAAGAAGGGGTGACTTAAAAATAATAACACTTACATAATAGTGCTTACTATGAGCCAGGCACTGTTCTGAGAGCTTCACATATATTATTTAATTCTCACAACAGTCCATGAAAAAAGTCCAATTACTTTCTCAATTTTACTGATGAGGAGATTAGACAAGACTTTTCAGGACTGATTGAAGGATGGTAATTTGTTGATAGACTTGTTAAATTATGGGGCATCTGTGCAATAGAATAGTATGCAACCATGAAAATTGATGCCATAGAAGTATGTTTATTGCCTTGCAAAAAATGTTCACCATGTATTAAAACAGGGTTACCGTAGGTACAGTATATCTCATTTTTGTTCTACTTAGAAGGAATGTATGCAAATTATCAATTTAAAACTTTCTTATGAAGTAAAATAAAAGTATATGTTTCTCTCTTCCTCATTCTCACCCCAAACTCATACTCCATAAGGGTAGCTGTTATTAATAGTTTGGTAAGTATCCTTTCAGATATTTTCTTATGTGCATATAAGCATAAATAGATATATTTAAATTAAATTTTATTTTATCAAGCTAATATATGCATATAGCTTTAAAAGTCATAGTGCAAAGGACAAAGGACAGTATGTGTTCTCCTCTTTCTTTTCTTCACAGATCTTTTCTGCTTAATTAAAATATTTGAGTACAAAGTACCTATACTTGAGTCCACTGAACTTTTTAATTTTTATGTGAAATCACAGAGATGTAAACAATAACATCTGGTGGCATAATGGTTAAGTGCTAGGCTGCCAACCAAAAGGTCAGTGGTTTGAACTCATGAGCCGCTCCACGAGAGAAAGATGTGGTAGTCTGCTTCCATAAAGAGTACAGCCTAGAAAAACCTATAGGGCAGTTCTACTCGATAGGGTCCCTTAGGGACATTATGAGTAGGAATCGACTCGGGTACACAGCAACAACAACAACAGTGGAAGAAAAATACCATACAATGGAAGAAAAACACCATCAATAACATCTATGGAAGAAAAACACCATAATTAAATACAGCTTCTATTCCTTTGTTTCATGAAGTGCCAAAACAAAATTAATTCTTAGGTTGCAAAACTTTTTCCATTATAACACATTGCTTCAGTGCATATTGTGTATTTTTGTTGGGTTCACAGGGTGTTTATTGAAAGCACTAAGATTGCTTATTCATTCTATGAACAGGAAAGAAAAAAATAACAGGTCAATTATTAATTAACTCAGACTTAATTTTCATTTTATCAATCAGAGCCTTTAGTTTTTCTCTTTTTCCCATCTTACTGTCTGTCATTGAGCTGTTAGTATCACATAGAAACATTTCCACAGAAAATATGAATATGGAGAACTCCTGTTACTTGCTACCAGCTCTGGTAGAGAAGATGTTGAAACTAGTGGTACAAAAAAGACTTAGGGATTATCACTACCTTAGATTGTTCCTTTAGATCATTTTCGTTTTGTGCTGTTTAAATATAAGAATAAAAGAAAACTTAAAATTGCAAGTTCATTCAAGTTTTTAATTTTTGATCTGACTACTACATTGATAAACAGAGAAAATATTGAAGTTGTCAAGGATTTCATTTTTCTTGGATCTACTATCAACACCCATGGAAGAAGTGGTCAAGAAATCGAAACTGATGCATTGCATTGGGCAAATCTGCTGCAAAAGATCTCTTTAAAGTATTAAAAAGCAAAGATGTCACTTGAAGACTAAGGTGCGCCTGACCCAAGCCATGGTGTTTTCAGTCACCTAATATGCATGCGAAAGCTGGGCAATGAATAAGGAAGACGGAAGAAAAATTGATGCCTTTGAATTATGGTGTTGGCAAAGAATACTGAATACACCATGGATGGCCAAAAGAACCAACAAATCTGTCTTGGAAGAAGTACAGCCAGAATGCTCTTTAGAAAGCAAGGACGGCGACACTACGTCTCACATACTGTGGATATGTTATCAGGAGAGATCAAACCCTGGAGAAGGACATCATGCTTGGTAAAGTAGAGGGTCAGTGAAAAAGAGCAAGACCCTCAATGAGATAGATTGACACAGTGACTGCAACAATGGGCTCAAGCATAACGTTTGTGAGGATGGTGCGGGACCGGGCAGTGTTTCATTCTGTTGTACTTACAGTCACTATGAGTCGGAACCAACTCGACGGCACCTAACAACAACTACTACAGTGTACACTGTACTCGTTGCCATCAAGTCGATTCCGACTCATAGTGACCCTATAGGACAGAGTAGAATTGCCTCATAGGGTTTCCAAGGAGCGGCTGGTAAATTTGAACTGCTGATCTTTTGGTTAGTAGCCAAGCTCTTAACCATCTTAACCATTGCACCACTACAGTGTAGTCGAGTTTAAGAAAAAAAACCCTTCTTGCTAAGTGTCATGGATTGAATTGTGTCCCCCAAAAAACGTGTGTAGCAGCTTGGCTAGGTCATGATTCCCAGTATTGTATGATTGTGTAATCTGATGTGATTTCCTTATCACTATGAGGAGGTTATATGTGATCTCTTTATGTGTTGTAAATTATATCACTGTGATGAGGTTATGCTAATGAGGTTTATAAGATTAGATAGTGTCTTAATCCAGTCTCTTTTGAGATATAAAAGAGAGAAGCGGGCAGAGACACTTGGGAAACTCATACCACCAAGAAAGCATTGCCGGGAGCAGAGTGCATCCTTTGGACCTGAGGTTCCTGAGCAGAGAAGTTCCCAGACCAAGGAAAGACCGACGCATTACAAGGACTGTTCTCCAGAGCCAACAGAGAGAGAAAGCCTTCTCCTGGAGCTGTTGCCCTGAATTTTGACTTGTAGCCTACTGGACTGTGAGAGAATAAACTTCTCTTTGTTAAAGCCATCCACTTGTGGTATTTCTGTTAGAGCAGCACTAGATGACTAAGACA
>NW_004443963.1:8695809-8725929 GCF_000243295.1 Trichechus manatus latirostris | reverse complement strand
GACTGTGAGAGAATAAACTTCTCTTTGTTAAAGCCATCCACTTGTGGTATTTCTGTTAGAGCAGCACTAGATGACTAAGACACTAAGCAAATATATAAAGCAAGATGCTTCCCAATAAACATTCCTCACTTGACATGAACTGCCACCTTTTGGTTAGCAGCTGTAGCTCTTAACCACTATGCCACCAGGGTTTCCAAATTATTCATAGTTGTGCATAATTTTATGAAACTTAGTTGCTCTGATATTGTTATAGCAATGCCAACAACAACAAAAATCTTATACCCTAAAGTATTCGCACAGTGATAGTAGTGGATTGGAGGTGCATGGCGTTATTAGGGAGGTGACTCCAAGCCAAGACAGAATGGTGATGTGGTAAATATAAATGTTGAAACAGAGAAGGTGATTTTTGTTTTGTTTTCTCCCCATTTGTGTAAAGGCAACCGTGAGACTTCCTAAGGTGAAATAGTCAGATATATTTAACATCCTCAGGAGTATAGATAACCCTCTGATTCCCCAAGCAGTAGAGATGGTGACTCCTAAAGGGGAAAGACTTTCAAGCTTGACTAGGTATACTGATACCACTAATAATTACAGTTGTTAAAAAAAATTAACAAGACTTTTGGTAAAATGATAGAATCAGAGAGAGTAGAATGATCTAGACTGAACAGCCTTCTAGACAGCGCTGTTCAACAGAACTTTCTGCAGTCATGGAAATGTTTTATATCTGTGCTGTTCAGTATGGTAGCCACTAGCCATATGTGGTTGTTTAGGATTTGAAATGTGGCTCATTTGACTGAGCAACTGAATTTTAATTTTAATTAATTTAAATCTAAATTTAAATGGCCTTATGTGGCTAGTGGTTTCCGTATCAGACAATGCAGTTATTGAATATGCCTTTCCCTGACCTTTACCATTCCTTGTCACAGGTAAGATATAGTCACTATTCTCAGAGAGCACATAACCTATGGAAAGGGCTGACAAATGATTAACCTTAAAATCAAGAACATAAAAAGTAAAGTAGAGAAGAAATGGGATATGTCCAGCTGAGTGGAACAGAATTTAGGTGAAATGTTAGAGAAAGTTAGCACGAGACAATGAGATTGAACCTTTCAGGTAGCACGTCTTTCATATTAGCTCTTGAATGCTCCATTTCTTCACATAGAAGACGCACAGTAAGACGTCATCCAGTACTGCTCTTAATTTCCCCCAGATACCTGTCATGTGTAAGCCTTGTTAGTACTTATTTCATTGAAAAAGTCTATATTCCCACATGCTCCATGAAACTTCTTGAATAGTGTATTCTCTATGCTCAGAGAATTAGAGCTTCGCTGCTAGCCAAAAGGTCGGCAGTTCGAATCCACTGGCTGCTCCTTGGAAACCCTATGGGGCAGTTCTACTCTGTCCTTTAAGGTCGCTATGGGTCAGAATTGACTCAAGAGCAACAGGCTTTGGTTTTTGGTTTTTAATGGCACAGTGGATAAGAACTATGGCTGCTAATCAAAAAATCAGTGGTTCAAATCCACTGGCTGCTCCTTGGAAACCCTGTGGAGCAGTTGTACTCTGTCCTGTCGGGTCGCTGTGAGTCAGAATCAACTTGATGGCAATGGGGTTTTTGGTTTTGTTTTTGTTTTTAATTTAACATTTATTTATTATTTATTTTTCTTTAGTTAAACTATAAACTTAAAAGTGGGCATTATATTTTCTATCTCTTAGATGTTTATAATATCACCCAGTAAAGTACTCAAATTCTTATTCAGTTGCTCAGAGTGATTCAATGGGATGTTTCAATTTTTTTCTAATAGAATAAAGTTCTAGATTTTTTATGGTGGCCTTTCTATATGAACTTCAATTCATTTTATCAAGTTTAAACAGAAAATCAAGTTATTTAATAGCTTTGCCATTTTTCTGCATAATTTCTATGTTCAAAAATTAAACTTTTGTTAACAGTCACTTGTATTTAATGAAAACTTGTGACATTTAATTTAGGAACTACATTGAAATACTGGGAAACTTGTGCAGTAATTTTTTTTTAATTTTTGGATATGGTTTCTCGAAGCAGAAATTTATATACCAGTAAAAGATAACATGATAAGAGGAAGATGTTGGGTTGCTGTCTCGACTCTTAGAATGCCACAATTTTGCAATACTCTCTATCTTTCAAATAAATATTTTTAAGAATTTTAATATTTTATTTTCTCTAGATTTTTGCTTCAGTGTCTTGAGGATCTTGATGCCAATCTGCGAAAATTAAACTCTCGTCTGTTTGTGATTCGTGGACAACCAGCAGATGTGTTTCCCAGACTTTTCAAGGTAATTTGAAAAATATTTGCATAAAATAATAATTTTTTGTCAGAGAAGATAGCATATTTGTAAATAAAGCATTTGAGGTAGTTTAAAATTTGGTGAATGTAAGTGTTTTTAAATAAACATGGTAAAATCAGACAGTGAAAAAATTGTTTACAGTGAAAGGTTAAATTTTATGACTACTGTAACCATTAGTCCAGAAGCAACCAAATCCTACACAATTTCTTGTGTTTCCATTAGAAATATCCATTGCATAAACAAAAATTTATGTGTGTATGTGTATAAGCTGTTCCTTTTTTAAAAAACCAAGATGAAAACCTATTGCTGTTGAGTCACACATTATGTACACCATTCTGTGCCTTGCTTTGTTTACACAACCATGTATTTTGGAGATTGTTCCCTATCATCACAAATAACTCCTTCAGTCTTTTAAATGGCTCCATAGTATTCCATTGTATAGATGTACCACAATTTTTTTAACTAGCTTTCTGTTGAACATGTATTATTTTTCCTCAGGCCTTTTGCTAATACAAATAATGCTGCCGATGAACATCCTTGATCTGTACTGTGTGCCAGTACATTTGTCGGATAATTCTTAGATGACGCCTCCCTGGGTCAAAGATTGTAATGATTGGCATGCTGTCGATAATATAAAATTGTGATTGTTTTGTTTTTTTAACTTGAGAGAATCTTAAAAATATCCTAATCTTATTTCCTCTTTTTTCCAAATGAAAAAATTAGACCTAGATAGATTAAATGAGTTACCCAAGGTCATATACCTTGTGAAAGTGCTCAGATCAGAAGTCAAGTGTCTGGACTGTTCTTTTATACTTACGCCTTCCTGTTAACTACCATTAGAATTCCTAAGTGTATATATGCTTTTTCTTGCAACTGTTTGAGGCATCAAATTGTTATAATTGCAATATTTCTGTTTCCAGTGCAGAAGAGAACAATTCCTTTTTTCCACTGGTTTAAAAGAAGCCAGTGGTTAAAGCAGTTGATGGCTAACCAGAAGGTTGGCAGTTCGAAACCACCAGTGACTCCATGGGAGAAAGATGTGGCAGTCTGCTTCCATGTAGAGATTTACAGCTTTGGAAACCCTGTGGGGTCTCTATGAGATGCTAGTGGGTTTTTCTGGTTAATGTTTAAGGTTTGGCTAATGAATCGGACTTGACTAGTGAAAATTTATTTTATTAAAGTTTGTTCACTACTGCAGTTACTTACAGTCAGAATTTAATTTAGGTGCATGGAAAAATTCTGATCAGAAAGCATATCAGAAACTGGCAAGAGTTTGTTAGCAACTCAGAAATTTAAGAGTGTGTGTGGATAATTCTAAATCCATTTGGTATAAGTAAAATGAATCCTTTAAAAATAATGAAACTTATGTTTACTTGTTTTTGAACAAACTTTTTCAAGCCAGCAAGTCTTTTGTGTTTTTTGTTCTGAGGTTTCTTCTGCCTAAAACATTTTATTAATGGATCAAACTATCTTCTGCATTTAGAAGATGTCCTATCTTGTCAGTTTGGGAGAGAGGCAAGAGTTTCCACATGGGCTGTGAAATATGGATACATAAGTACAAACACGTACACATACACAGATCACTTATTATTTGGTTCTGATTTTTCCTTGAGCTGCATACATTTATCTATATAAAATGCCATTCTGTGAAAAATTCCTTTCAGATTTATGTATTGTGTCTAAAGCCACAGATGGAGTTAATTCCTTTTTTATTATATTACTGTTCTAATTTTTTATTTTTTGTGTTTTAGAAGTATGACATGCATGTGTAAAAAAAATTAGAACAATCAAAGTATATATAATAACAAGCAGGTCTCCCTCCCTCTCCTAACCCTTATACCCCTAGTTTCTCTGAGGGAGTAGATTCTTTTGTCAGTAACTAGCTGACTCACTTAAATTAGTGTTTCTAGTTTTATTATTCTAAGTAGAGCAGATAGTGAGAATTTTTAATAGATAATCCTGTCACCACCCACATTAGAGGTAAACTGGTTTAGACTTGATAGCAGTACTTTTAGTTTATTGGGATGATTGGCAGTGGCTCCAGTACTGATGTCTCCTCTAGTAGGCATCTTCTCCCCTCTATAGCACTCATTCCTTGTGCTCGATTTATATCAAGTACATTTAAGATTGATGGCAGAGAATTTTTTATGCACACACAAATGTACACACACGTGTGTGATAAACCCTTGTCATTTTTTCTGAGAGGCTTCCTACTTAGAGCTTTTCCATGTAACTTAGTTAAATTTTGCCAGTATAGGTGTGAGTCTTAGCAATGGGGAGGAGGGGAGCCCTCTAAGTTCTTAATTTATTCCTTGTTTATTTTCCCTCTACTTAGAAGTGGTAGCTACTTTCTGTATTGGCTACTTTTGGAACCTTTAGAGCAGTACCATCCAACAGAAGCCCATGTGTAATTTTAAATTTTGTAATAGGCACATTTAAAAAAAAGTAAGAAGAACCACGTGAAATTAATTTTAATAATATATTTTATTTAACTAGTGCATCTAAAATATTATTTCAGAGATAATAAATATAAAATTAATAAGATATTTTACCTTCTTTTAATATGAAGTCTTTGAAATCAGTGTATATTCGATACTTGACAACACATCTCAACTCAGATTAGTCACATTTGAACTGCTCAGAAGCCACATGTGACTAGTAGCTACCGTATTGGACAGCCTTAGCTTCTCTTTTACCCCTTGCCATTGGCAATCACCTTTTAATAGCTAACAGTTAAGTTTTACTAGCTTTCATTAAATTTTTCCTGTTCAAATTGCTGATGTGGTTTCTATCTCCTGACTGAACTCTGATTAATTCCGCCAATGAAACCAAAAGCTGCTTCTCTGAAAAGAATAATAAAATTGATAAATTCCTAGCAATACTGATGAGGACAAAAAAGGAAAACACAAATTATCTATATCAGGAATAAAAATGGGGATATCACTAGAGAGTCCCCAGACCTTAAAGGGATAATAAATGATATTATAAAAACCATAATGCCAATAAATTCTACAACCTTAGGTGAGATGGAAAAATTCTTTGAAAAATACAACTTACTGAAATTCTCATTAGAAGAAAGACTAAACATCCCTATAAACCAGAAAACCAAATCTGTTGCCATCAAGTTGATTCTAACTCATAGCGACCAAATAGGACAGAGTAGAACTGCCCCGTAGTGTTTCTGAGGAACGGCTAGTGGATTAAAACTACCAACCTTTTGGTTAGCAGCCAAGCTCTTAACCACTATGCCATCAGGGCTCCAAATATCCCTAGATCTCTAAAGAAAGTAAATTTGTAATCAGAAACTTTTCCTTCCATAGATAAAACTCAGGGCCTAAAATAGCTTCCCTCATGAATTATGAAACCAGTATTATAAAACTCTCAGAAAACAAAGGATGAGGGTGAGAACACTTGCCAACTCATTTTTATGAAGCCACCATAACCCTGATACCAAAACCTGATAAATTTTAAGAAAAAAATAAAGTATATACCCCAGTGTTGCTCATAAACAAAGACCTAGAAATCCTTAACAATATATTAACAAATTGCATCTAGCAGTATTTTAAAATAATGATATATCATGATCAAATGGGGTTTATCCCAGGAATATAAAGTTGGTTCAACATTTAAAAAATCAGTTAATGTAATCTATCCTATTAGTAGAATAAAGGAAAAAAATTATGACTATCTCAATAGATGACAGAAAAAGCATTCGACAAAATTCAACATCCATTCATGATTTTTTTAAAAAAACTTTCAGAAAGCTAGGAATAGAGACTTCCTCAATTTACAAAAGATATCTACAAAAAGCACAACTAACATTATACTTAATGGTGAATCACTGAATGTTTTCCACCTAACATAGAGAATAAAGAAAGGATATTTGCTTTTACCACTTACTAGAAGTCCTAGCCAGTGCAATCCACCAAGAAAAAGAGTAGATAATTAGCTGACCCCTACCACCACTCCCATATTCTCTATCATAGAATTTTTTTTTATCTCCTAATAATACCTATGTATTGTCAGTCTTCCTTAGTGAGCTCCAGGAGGACAGGGACCTAGCATAGTATCTGACCCATAACAAGAATTCCAATAAATATTTGGTATATGAATGAATAAGTTTAGTGTTTGGGGAACCTTCTCTTCCCTAACTTTTGGTTATTTCTTGTGGAGAAACATTTACTAATTTAATCCCAGGGAAGGAGAAATGAATTATCTTATTTTGCTAAGTTTAGGAGAAGGAGCTAAACATGTATAGCTCAGGCTATTCTTTTCCCCTTCAGTTGCAGAAAGCACATATTTTGCTCTCTTCTTCCATGTGATAAGTTTTATAGAGGTGGGTCCACACTGTAGGGGAGACACTGCCTATCATTGGGTAGGCATATCTGTTTAATTCAGGAGTGAAATATTAGCAAGTTCACCTGCCCTTAAACCTAATATATTTTCTCCAGTTCAACTTTACTAGTAATGTGGTTTATATTTTGATTTTTAGCTCTCTGACTTACATGGCTAATATTCAGTTGTATCTAAACTCAAGAAGGGAAAGGGAGGTGGGTGTTATTTATTGACTCCTCTTACACTCTAGTATTTACTGTCTAAACACTAAAAATTTATATTTTGAAAAGTCAATAAAATTGCACACTATTTAGGAAAAAAATTGTAACGTATATGACAGAGAAAAGATTGCTATCTTTAAAATATAAGGAGCTCTTACAAATACATGAGGGACAAAATAGCTCTACAATAAAAAAAATCAAATAAACTGCATCCCACAAAAGAAGAAATACATAAATGGCTAGTAAAAATAATCCACAACCTGTCTGTCAGTTTGTCATACGGTAGTGGCTTGGGTGGTGTTATGATGCTGGAAGCTATACCACCAGTATTTCAAATACCAGCAGGGTCACTCATAGCGGACAGGTTTCAAGGGAACTTCAGACTAAGACAGACTAGGAAGAAAGGCCTGGTGATCTGCTTCCAAAAATTAGCCAATGGAAACCTCATGGATCACTACAGAACATTATCCAACTCACTTGCTTTGGACATTTCATCAGGAGGGATTAATGTCTAGATGAGGACATCATGTTTGCTGAAGTTAGAGGGCCAGTGAAGGTGTGGGAGACCCTCAGTGAGATGGATGGCACAATCACCATAACAATGGAAGAAGTACAGCCAGAATGTTCCTTAGAAGCAAGGATGGCGAGACTTTGTCTCACGTACTTTGGACATGTTATCAGGAGGGACCAGTTGCTGGAGAAGGTCATCATCATGCTTGGTCAGTGAAAGAGAGGAAGACCCTCAAGATGGATTGGCACAGTGGCTGCAGCAATGGGCTCAAACATAGCAACAATTGTGAGGATGGTGCAAAACCAGGCAGTGTTTCATTCTGTTGGACACAGGGTCCCTGTGAGTCAGAACCAACTCGACAGCACCTGACAACAACACAGTTATGAAGATGAGGCAGGCCCAGGCAACATGTTTGTTTCTTTTTTTCCCCTAAATTTTATTTATTTTATTGTTGTCATTGAGCTTTTTTTCTTTTGTACGTAAGTTTGCCGTAAGTCGGAGTCGACTGGACAGCAGCTAATAACAACAAGTAAAAATAACAGCTGTCATTTATTGAGGGCTTACTATGCACCGGGCTCTGTCATAAACACTTTAAATGCATTATCTTGTTTAATCCTTCAGTAACCTAGTAACCTAATTTTTTTTTTATTGTAGCAGATACTTAACGTAGTATTTACTGTGTGCTAGACACTCACTTTTCTAAGCGCTTCACTTACATTATCTCCATTTTATAAGTTAGGAAACAGGCATGGGAGTTTATCAGCTTGCCTAAATAGTTGAGCCAGTCTTTGAACTCAAGAAGTCTGACTTTAGATTCTGTGTTTTTTAACCACTACTCTACACTGTCTCACTATAAAACAAAGAAATATAATGCTTTCCTATTCTTATTTTAATTAATTTCTAAATTCAAAAAGTTTACTTGTACTAACAAATCTGAACAGTGCAGCAGTTGCATAAAATAAAAAAATAACTATCTTATTTACACTTCCAAATTCTACTCCTCCAAGGTAATAGCTGTTAAGAGTTTGGTGTGCATTCTTCAAGACTTTGAAGAAAGGAGAGTTAAAACAATGAGATATTATTTCTCTGCTAGTAGTGTAGTAGAGATTAAAAAAGATCACTGATACATATTATTGGCAGGAGTGTGGGGAGCAACACTCTGGTGTACTACTGACGGGGGCATAAATTGGTACAGGATATCTGGTGGAAAATTTGGCAGTGTCAATCAGAATTTCAGATGTGCTTATCTTTGATCCATCATTTGTTTTTTCAAGGAATTATTTCTGAGAAATAGTAGGACAAATGCCCTAAAATGTTTCAGATATATGCATAAAGATGTACACTGCAAGGTTTATAATAGCATTTGAAAAAAAAAAAATGGGAACAGCCCTTGTCCAATCTGTAAGGGTTTGGAGAAATTACAGATGATCTTTTTTCCTTTGTGTGATATCAGAGTAGATTTTATAATTAAAAAAAACTTCACTACCTCTTTGGAAAATTACTTAATTCCCTTAAGTTACAGTCTCCTCATTAAAATCACTGTAAAGAGACAATACAGAAGAAGAACATATTAGTATAGCACCTGGCACTCAGTATGTAGCTGCTATTATGGTTACTATCTCCAGATTTTCCAGTTAGCATTTTTGTGACACTCGAAAATATAATATATCCTCAGCAAAACAACTTACACCTTATCGACTGTCAAATGTTTTTTAAAGACCAGGTCTTAGAGTCAGCAGACACATAAATTCAGATTTTGGTTGTCTGTGAACCTGGGCAAATCCTTAAATTTTTAAATAAACTTATCTACAAAATGGAGATACCAGCCAACATGCCAGACTCTGAGGGTTGTCTTAAGAATCGAATGAGATAATGTATGTGCAAGTAATTTGAAAAAATAAAGTGCTATACAAACACATTTAGTGTAGGAAGCTGGTTTTAAGCATATTGCTAGATGGTCTAATGCCTAGCACAATCCCTGGAATGTAGTGAGTATACATTTGTGTATACATATTTTTGAATTGATAAATTGTGCATTTTGTTTCTGCATATTGAAAGTTTATGTGTAAACTTTCACCTAAAAGACAATAAAGTATTACTTTTAAAAAGTTTATGTATAATCATTGATATATACGTTTTGAACCTTTCACTTATTTCCATCCTTTGTTATGACAGGAAAAAATAATTATTAAAATTTATGTACTTTTTTGACCCATACTCTAATTTTAGGAATGGGACATTACTAAACTTTCAATTGAGTATGATTCTGAGCCCTTTGGAAAGGAACGAGATGCAGCCATTAAGAAACTGGCGACAGAAGCTGGAGTAGAAGTCATTGTACGAATTTCACATACTTTATATGACCTGGACAAGTAAGTTTTAACATCTGGGATGTAAGTTTGTAAAATGGAAATAATAATATATACATCATAGTGTTGTGGGAAAATTAAATGAACATATGGCAAATCCTTAGCATTTTATTTAAGCTGCTCTGATTTTTATTCACCCAGTAACAGGCATCACACTAAAATTTCAGGCATAGTGCAAAGGATAAAAATACTCAGCATTTCATTTTCAAAACTGTTGTTGGAGTATCGCAAAATTTTCCTTGACTAGTCTAACAGCCTACTGTGGTCTTGTCTTTCTAGGTTCTTAGCATTATTAATTTAATAGTTTGTATGATATATAGCCATAAACTGCCTTGATATCTTGTATGATTGTCTTATGTTATTTTATTTCATGTGTGTATATCTTTTCTCTCTACCTGGATTTTAAATCCAGATGCAAATTGTACACAGTATTTCTTTGTATACCTGTAGTCCTCTGAACAATGGCATAATAACATGTTCCCAACGTGTATTCCTTGCAACACCAGTCCCTCGTGATGCTTTGTCCAACAAAGATTTTGTTGTCAAATTTAAGTTTAGGACGTATTACATACTGTGAGTGAGTTCTGGAAGTTCATAAGGTTGGTTAACTTTTTAAAACTTTTGGTATACAGTCATTCTTGCTAGTGCTGAAATCTCCTAATTCATGTACCTTTTAAAGTATTTACTTTTTTAGTTGTATACACATTTCAGGAGCCCTGGCACAGTGGTAAAGCACTTGACTGCTGCTTGGCTGTTAACCAAAAGGTCGACAGTTTGAACCCAACAGCTGTTCCCTGGGAGAAAGATGTGGCAGTCTGCTTCCATAAAGATTTACAGCCTTGGAAACCCTATGGGGCGGTTCTGCTCTCTCCTGTAGGGTCCCTATGAGTTGGAATTAACTTGACAGCAATGGGAATGGGGTATACAATATTTCATCACATTGATAAAGCTAATTCTGTAAGTAACCTGACAAACTAGTTAATTGTATTCCACTTTTCCAGGTATCAAAAAGTTATGATTTGATTAAGGCAAGGATCTTACTTGATATTGACCTAAAAATTATATATCCTTTGACGGTAAATTTGCCTTCTAGTTTACCAGTTTACTTAATTTATAGGGAGCTGATAGCAAGGAAGAGACAAAACAGGATAAGAGCAGTTGATTCTAAGTGGAAGACTCAGTATTATGCACAAAATTAGTGTTCACTGAATTGAATTTGAATATATACTATATATGAAAATGTAACGCGTAGAAAATGTTTTTTCCTGAGGTTCTCATTTTGTAACTGTGTTGTGTAATCTGTAATCAGTGTCCTCAATAGTATCATTGCGCTATTATTGCAATCAGCAAATTTCATTCTGACCCAGTGTATAAACTCAGAATATCAGACTAAAGCAAAATTCACTAAAGGCAGAGAGAATAGCTTTTATGGTAATTACTTTCTGTACCTACACTTGATATATAATTTTATATGGCATAATGAAAAATATAATAGCTTTGCATTAAGAAAATATTAATTTGCCATTTATCCATTATGTGACCTTTTCCAAGTTCCTTAACACTCCTGTTAGGCTTCAGTTTCCTTATCTATAAAATGAGGGAGCTGGATTTTACCAGTAATTCTTTATTAATGCCAAATGCTAGTAAATGGCCTTAGTGAAAAAGAATGATTAATTATTCCAAAATAGCATCTAAACCAAACTACCAATGGCAAGGCTAATTATTCTTTTGAAAAATGAATTGAGGTAATTAATGATCATTAGTAAATATAAAAGGTGCTTAAATGTAAATAATTTGAAATTTGGAGGGCTTATATGTCCTAAGTATGTGACATAAGATACATTTGCTGACATCTCTAATGAAGGCATGAACACAATTGAAAATAGCACTATAATAATACAGAGTCTTAATTAATGAGACCTGCTAATTGCTCCTTGGTATAATTATTGGCCTGGTTTTGTTTTTATTGATGATTGAGAGATTCTTTGACCTAGGTTCTAATATGTTTTTTATGTGTCCATAATTTTTTTTTTTTTCCTGCATTTAGGCAAATTTAACCACTTCGTTGTTTTTTTCACTCATAGGTGCTTAACATCCTTTATCTTAAAGTTTTTGGTATTTGCATACTGTATGTTTTTTATACTTAGCAGATGTTTGGAAAATGAAGAGAATGATTTTTAGACTCATTAATCATTCTGAACCAGTTTCCTGGTCGTAGAAGCTAACATTCTCTTGGAAGTTTAAGTGATTAATTTTATGTTCTGATTTTAAGCCTTTCAGAGCTTATCAACCAAAGCATATTGTTATTTTTTTATAGTAACTGCATTTTACTAACTCTTATAATAGGATCATAGAACTCAATGGTGGACAACCACCTTTAACTTACAAAAGATTCCAGACTCTCATCAGCAAAATGGAACCGCTAGAGATACCAGAAGAGACAATTACTTCAGAAGTGATAGAAAAGTGCACGACTCCTCTGTCTGATGACCATGATGAGAAATACGGAGTCCCTTCACTGGAAGAACTAGGTGAGTGTAAACTGTAATAAATGTGGAACTTGAGTTAATAAATCACAAATCATTCAGAAAATCCCACTTCTGATTCTGTCATGTATTCACAACTAAATACTAAAAGAAGAAGAAAGAAAAAAAAATGCTCTTAAATTAAGAAGTGATAAATCTGTACATTATTCACATGTTCTATAAACATATGATCTATCATTATCGCCTTAAAATGTAGGTTCAGAATAATAGAGACTAAGTCAAATACTCTATATGTGAGAGCCTATCCAGAGCCCAAAAATAATTTTTATGCTACTCCCATAATTTTTCTGCAAAGTAATTTGTTTTCCTAATTATTGCAGTTAAGTAAAAATTATTTTAGTTTCAGAAGAATGATATTTTTTTTTAATTTTTTTAGGTTTTGATACAGATGGCCTACCCTCTGCAGTGTGGCCAGGTGGAGAAACTGAAGCACTTACACGTTTGGAAAGGCATTTGGAAAGAAAAGTAAGATAATACAGAGAATATAGCCATGCTCATATTTCCAAACTGACATTTTGAAAATAATATTTCACTGTTTTTAATAAAATAAAAACTAGACTGTGGAAGAAGGAGAACTGAGGGAAAATAGTTGTGTTGTTGTTGTTAGGTGCCATAGAATCAGTTCTGACTCAGAGCAACTCCATGTACAACAGAATGAAACACTGCCTGGTAGTGCATCATCCTCACAGTTTTCGTTATGCTTGAGCCTGTTGTTGTGGCCGCTGTGTCAGTCCGTCTCATGAGGGTCTTCCTCTTTTTCGCTGACCCTCTACTTTACCAAGTATGATGTCCTCCTCTAGGGACTGGTCTCTCCTGATAACATGTCCAGAGTACATGAGATGAAGTCTTGCCATCCTTGCTTCTAAGGAGCATTCTGGCTGTACTTCTTCCAAGACAGATTTGTTTGTTCTTCTGGCAGTCCGTGGTACATTCAGTATTCTTCTCCAACACCGTAATTCAAAGGCAAACCTAACTGAACAACTTTCTTTCCTCATTTAAATATCTTTCGCCATCCTCTTCTAATTACTGCCTTTTAGCTACTACCCATACCCTCTATTTCTTTCTGCCTATGCTGGTATCTAATGACGATAACTTTGAAGCTGAGATAGAGTTCTTCTCTTTCACCTTTACCTCATTGGACTTAAGAGTGTCAGCGAGACAGGTTGAGGCACTCTCAGCCTTGTGTTGGGAATTTGAAGGTGACTTGTTTCACATAACTGTGTGCCGTACGAGGATGGCTGAAAGAAAAGAATGCTCACTTTCATCCTTTCTTATTTTTATTAAAACATGTCATTTGTAGCTGGGATAATAATAAGATTTTATTCCCTAAGAACTACATAACTTTAAAAACAAATCTCAATTTTGACCATTTTTTTGAAATGGAAAAAGCAGTTAGCTAATGTAATTCTTTATGTATGTTTTCAGGCTTGGGTGGCAAACTTTGAAAGACCCCGTATGAATGCAAATTCCCTGCTTGCAAGTCCTACTGGACTCAGTCCTTATCTCCGATTTGGTTGTTTGTCATGTCGACTGTTTTACTTCAAACTAACAGATCTCTACAAAAAGGTATTATCTAAAACTAGAGCATATTTTTCAAAATACTTTTTAAAAAATTGCCTGATTATACTTTGCTTTTTAATCTTAGGTAAAGAAGAACAGTTCTCCTCCCCTTTCTCTTTATGGGCAGCTATTATGGCGTGAATTTTTCTATACAGCAGCAACAAATAATCCACGCTTTGATAAAATGGAAGGAAACCCTATCTGTGTTCAAATTCCTTGGGATAAGAATCCTGAGGCATTAGCCAAATGGGCAGAAGGCCGAACAGGTTTTCCGTGGATTGATGCCATTATGACACAACTTCGTCAAGAGGGTTGGATTCACCATTTAGCCAGACATGCTGTTGCTTGCTTCTTGACACGAGGTGACCTGTGGATTAGTTGGGAAGAAGGAATGAAGGTAAGTGTACTTTTAACTAATGTAGCATGGTATTATTTTGAAGGAATCCTACCTTATTAAAACAAATTCTAGAAGTTGTCTATTATGTAGATTCATTTATAGTCTAGTTTTTTAGTGGATAAAGCATTTAATTACCACACTTTTGCAGCACATGATGGTATTGTCAGACAGGTAAAGTGGTGAAAACTGATTAAACTGATTAAAGTCATTTCAATGGCTAAACTAGCCTAGTCTGTCAGGGGAACTCTAAGATTGACGCTCTGGGCTTATTGGATAGATAGCTTTATAGGTGATCATTTCTGTCACCAAAAAGGATTCACCCAAGAGTTCTTAAAAATAGTGAATTCCTATTATAAATTTAAATATAAATCATTTCACCTTGCTTCACCATCACAGCTTTTTAGGAATATTTCTGGTGGTACAATGGTTAAGTGCTGGGCTGCTAACCAAAACATCAGTAGTTCAAACCCACGAACTGCTCTGCTGGAGAAAGATTTGAAAGTCTGCTTCTGTAAAGATTCACAACCTTGGAAATCTACTCTGTCCTATAAGGTCATTATGAGTAGAAATTGACTTGACTGAAACAGATTTGGTTTTCTGGTTTTAAAGTGAGGCATACTACATTTTGTGGTATCATCTTATGGTTATATGTAACAGGACTTATGTATGTGTTTTACCCTCTTGGCTATGTTATTCATTTTTCCTATTTGAGGACCATTTCTTGATTCTGTGTTATTTTGCATCTCTTATATTTCCTAGTACAAAGTTGTACATGAAGTAGATGTACAGCACACACTTAATGAATTTTTTAAAAATCTTTTTTTTTATTCTGTTTTCCCTTTTGGATCAAGGAATTCCAGATTTAAACTATATGACACTAGTAAAGTTTTAAAGATCATTTATATTCGGGTGCTCCCTTTATGTAAACCAGTGTACCAAGCTTCTAAGTTTTGGTGTTATTTATATGGTAGCATTTTTGCTTTCTTGAAAGTATTTTATTGCTTTTTGGGTTTTGTTTTTTAAATTTTTTTAATCCCTTTGTATCCCATCTTATCTTTTTAAATCAGTGACTTCAGTAATCATTTTACCCTTCCCTCCCCCTCATAACACTGCAGAAGTTAGAAAGGTAAATTTTATTCAGAAATCTACTCATTGCCAATATGCTTCTTTCCCTGAAATGACTCATTATAGAATTTTGTGTGACAGAACATAGACAAGGAAACTAATCTTGGAATGTTTAATTTCACAGTTGTGTGCTAGATTTTCTTTGCCTTGACTTTTGACCTACAATGGCCTGGAAAATGCTTGCTTTGAAATTATGTGTGTGCAGACTAATCGGTTACTGTTACTTCTGAAGGTATTTGAAGAATTACTGCTTGATGCAGATTGGAGCATAAATGCTGGAAGTTGGATGTGGCTGTCTTGTAGTTCCTTTTTCCAACAGTTTTTTCACTGTTACTGTCCTGTTGGTTTTGGTAGGAGAACAGATCCCAATGGAGACTATATCAGGTAAATAAGTATGATTATTATTCAGTTTGGAATAGCATATTCAGGAAGAGCTTTTCATGTTTAAGCAACACTTAAAATATTCATAATGGGCTGCAGAGATCAGGAGAAGGGTAAACAGATCACTTAAATGATATTGATTTGATTTTGGTTGTGCATAGATAATAGGTTGTTATAATTTGCTTACAGTACATTTTAATAATGATTTTTCTTCTTTATCCTAAAAGACGTTATTTGCCTGTCCTGAGAGGCTTCCCTGCAAAATACATCTATGATCCCTGGAATGCACCAGAAGGTATCCAGAAGGTAGCCAAATGTTCGATAGGAGTTAATTATCCTAAACCAATGGTGAACCATGCTGAGGCAAGCCGTTTGAATATTGAAAGGATGAAGCAGATCTATCAGCAACTTTCACGATACAGAGGACTAGGTATGTCAGTAACTCTCTTTAATCAGTGTTTCTTCAGCAGCTGGCTATGTACGTACCCTTGAATTTTATCTTGATCGTAATTTAAGAGGATATTTTTTCCCTTTAGGTCTTCTTGCATCAGTGCCTTCTAATCCTAATGGGAATGGAGGTCTCATGGGCTATTCACCTGGAGAAAATATCCCAGGTTGTAGCAGCAATGGAAGTAAGTGAAAAGGAACTTCCTGTACTTTCTAACACAAATGATAATCAGATATGTTTATTGAACTTCACTGTAATATGTTTTAGAAAACCTATCTTTAAAATTAGTATGCTGGGTTTTTTGTACACATGCATACACGCTCACACAAACACATAACACACACATCCTCTCACTCCATTAGGGATGTTTTAGAGATGAAAAGCATCATTACATGTAGTAGAATTTACATCGAGTTAAAGATCTTGTAAAGATATTATAAACTTAAGGAAGAGAGCAGATTTTTAAAGGGTAAAATGAAATTCAAATTTCATGTTTTTAGAATGCTCTTTTTCCCCCTACATGTCTGCAGTTTGTCATTCTGTGGGGGCTTGTGTGTTGCTGTGATGCTGGAAGCTATGCCACCAGTATTCAAATACCAGCAGGGTCACCCATGGTGAACAGGTTTCAACTGAGCTTCCAGACTAAAACAGACTAGGGAAAAGGACCCTGGTGGTCTACTTCTGAAAAGAAGGAGCCAGTGAAAACCTTAAGAATAGCAGCGGAACATTGTCTAATATAGTGCCAGAAGATGAGTCCCTCGGGTTGGAAGGCTCTCAAAAGACGCCTGGGGAAGCGCTGCCTCCTCAAATTAGAGTCCACCTTAATGATGTGGATGGAGTCAAGCTTTCGGGACCTTCATTTGCTGGTGTGGCATGACTCAAAATGAGAAGAAACAGCGCAAACATCCATTAATAATTGCAACGTGGAATGTACAAAGTATGAATCTAGGAAAATTGGAAATTGTCAGAAATGAAATGCATAAAGATCAATATCCTAAGCATTACTGAGCTGAAATGGATTGGTATTGGCCATTTTGAATCGGAGAGTCATGTGGTCTGATATGCCAGGAATGACACTTTGAAGAGGAATGGTGATGCATTCATCATCAAAAAGAACATTTCAAGATGTGTCCTGAAGTACAGCACTGTCAGTGATAGGATAATATCCATAAGCTATAAGGAAGACCAGTTAATACAGCTATTATCCAAATTTATGCACCAACCACTACCAGCCAAAGGTGAAGAAATTAAAGACTTTTACCAAGTTCTACTGTCTGAAATTGATCAAACATGCAGTCAGTATGCATTGATAATTACTGGTAATTAGAATGCAAAAGTTGGAAACGAAGAAGGATTGGTAATTGAAAAATATGGCCTGGTGATAGAAACGATGTTGGAGATCACCTGATAGAATTTTGCAAGACCAACAACTTCTTCGTTGCAAATACCTGTCTTCAACAACATAAACAACGTCTGTACACATGGACCTCACCAGGTGGAACGTATAGGAATTAAATTGACTACATCTGTGGAAGGAGACAATGGAAAAGCTTAATATCATCAGTCAGAACAAGGCCAGGGGCCAACTGCAGAACAGACCATCAGTTGCTCATATGCAAATTCAAGTTGGAACTGAAGAAAATTAGAACAAGTCCACGAGAGCCAAAGTATGACCTTGAGTATATCCCACCTGAATTTATTGACTGTCTCTGATGCGTTGAACACTAAGGACCAAAGACCAGTCCCTGGAGAAGGGAAAAAAAGTAGAAGGTTAGCAAAAAAGAGGAAAGACCCTCAACAAGATGGATTGACAGCGTGTGCAACAATGGGCTCAAGCATAACAATGATTGTGAGGATGGCAGGGTTTCGTTCTGTTGTACGTAGCAGCACTATGAGTTGGAACCGACTCGACGACACCTAACAACAGCAATATTATTTTTTACTCTCTTTAGGTACACATCAGTTATAAGATAATTAGTTAAAAAGGCCAGTGGCCCTATGAAAACTGCCAAAAGATTTGCCATACACATGCATAGGGCCTCTAGTCCTTCTGCATATGAGTTTTTTCTTACGAAGTCTGGTCTGTGATAGTTTTGTATTACCGCATAAATTCTTAGTACATGTGATAGTAATAATGTCTAAGAAGGCAGTTTATTTGGGGAATAAATCATTATATCAGTTTTCTAAGGCTATAAGCAAAAATAGCATGAAGCTGCTTTCAGGGGACATCTAGGTCAATTGGCATGACAAAGTTTATTAAGAAAACGTTCTGCATCCTACTTTGGTGAGTGGCGTCTGGGGTCTTAAAAGCTACCGAGTGGCCATCTAAGATGCATCAGTTGGTCCAGGAGAATGAAGAACACCAAAGTCACAAGGAAAGCATTAGCCCAGGAGACAGAAAGGGCCACATAAACCAGAGACTGCAACAGCCTGAGACCAGAAGAACTAGATGGTGCCCGGCTACCACCAATGACTGCCCTGACGGGGAACACAACAGAGAGTCCCTGTTGGAGCAGGAGAAAACTGGGGAGCATAACTCAAATTCTGGTGAAAAGACCAGACTTAATGGTCTGACTGAGACTGGGGGAACCCCCGAGAGCATAGCCCCCAAACTTTCTGTCAACCCAGCACTAAAACCATTTCCGAGGCAAACTCTTCAGTCAAAGATTAGACTGGACTGTGGGACATAAAACAATACTCGTCAAGAGTGTACTTCTTAGCTCAAGTAGACACATGAGACTAAATAGGCACCTCCTGTCTGGAGGTGAGATGAGAAGGCAGAGAGGGTTGGGAGCTGGTTGAATGGACACAGGAAATCGGGTGGAAAGGAGGAATGTGCTGTCGCATTATAGGGAGAGCAGTTAGGGTCACATAACAATGTATGTATAAATTTTTGTATGAGAGACTAACTTGAAGTGTAAACTTTCACTTAAAGTACAATAAAATAAAATTTTAAAAAATAGCATGAGGCTAATGAATTTGGTTAAAAACAAGGCAGCATTTGTGGAATGGTTATAAAAAAAAGATCAGATGTTCTAAATTGGTATTAAGAATAAAACCCTTTTAAAAAATTGAACCTTTTGAATTCAGAAATGTCCTGCATTCTTATGGGAGCATGTATTTTATCCTCCAAGAATTAGTTTATGGAGAAAGGAACAAAGGCACTCACATTTTAACTGCCTAACTTGTGCTAGTACTAGAAAACTTCACAATACATTTTCATAGTACTTTCTCACAATAACTTTTTCACATTCTTACAATAACCTTCTGAGGTGGTGGTGGTGGAATTCTCATTTCATGGTTGGGAAAAATAAGCCTGGAAAGGTCAGGTAACTTAACCAAAGTTTCACAATTACTAGGGAGTTCAGCTAACATTCAGGTCCAGATCTGACTAACCTCAAAGCTCATATTGTTTCCCTGTATCACTGAGCCTCCCCTGCAAATGTAACACCTGTACTTCAGAAGTGTTCTTTCTCAGTGTCTCCTACAGTTTGAAGTAGAATTCAACAAGGTATTATTTCAAAAGTTCTTTCAAGTCTCCTGTTCAGTTCACAGACTGCCTTGTCAGCCCACAGAGGAGGGGGATGCACAGGAGCTCTGTGAAGCACTAAGATAACAGGCATCTAGCAGAGGGACAGGAAGCAACAGGCTTTCCAAGTGCCTGGCTAATGGACAATGCTGGCATATACTGCTTCTTAGTCCATTCTATTCAGTATCCTTTATTTGAAGTTACCTTCAAAAGCTAATCATGGTAGCAAGTTAAATTGGAATAATTTTTCTTCACAAATTTGTAACGTATGGTAGTTTATATATAATAGAAGAATTCAAAAATCTTGAACTATTTGTAACATACTTTGTAGCTAGGTGCTATGAGGCCTTCAAAAGACATAGAAGATATAAAAGCCACATAAAGCTTATAGTCTAAATGAGGTATGGAGAGGAAACGAAAACAAATGAAAAACGGGATACATCTTAGGTGCTGCCTCTGCATGAAATTGAAGAAAGGGAGAGATCATTGAGGGCTGAAGGAACTGGGGAATTTTTCTTGGATGAAGAGTGTCAGTAGCATTTGGGTAGGCAGATGAGGGAGAGAGCATTATAGACCTAGAAATGGGAATAATTGTGGAAAGACCTGTAGAATTTGGAGTAAGCTGTTAAGCATTTCTTCTCTCAGGTTTCTGCCCCTTTTGAAAGGACTTAACGTACTTCTAAGGCATATTCCTTCGTGCCCTGTGCTTATCCTATCTGTAAGCTTTTATTTTTACTTATTTATTTTTTAATTTTATTGTGTTTTAAGTGAAAGTTTACAGCACAAATTAGTTTCTCATTAAAAAAATTTCTCATTAAAAAACACAAAGTGTTTTGTGACATTGGTTGCAGTCCCCGCAATGTGTCAGCACTCTCCCCCTTTCTACCCTGGGTTCCCCGTGTCCATTCGTCCAGTGTTCCTGTCCCTTCCTGCCTTCTTGTCTTTGCTTTTGGGCAGGTGTTGCCCATGATAAACATGTATTATTGTTTGTTTTATAAGCCTTTCTAATCTTTGGTTGAAAGGTGGACATAGGGAATGGCTTCAGTTCTGAGTTAGCATGGTGTTAGTTTAGTTTCGTCTCTGTCAGACCAGTAAGTCTGGTCTTTTTTTGTGAATTTGAATTTTGTTTTACATTTTTCTGCCTCTCTGTCCAGGACCCTCTATGGGGATCCCTGTCAAAGCGGTCAGTGGTGGTAGCCAGACACCATCTAGCTCAGGCTGGTGGAGGCTGTGGTTCATGTGGTCCATTAGTCCTTTGGACAAATATTTTCCTTGTTTCTTTGGCTTTTTTTCCATTCTCCTTTGCTCTGGACGGGATGGGACCAATAGATGTATCTTAGATGGCTGCTTGCAAGCTTTTAAAACCCCAGATGCTACTCACCACAGTAGGGTATAGAACATTTTCTTTCTGAACTGTGTTATGCCAATTGACCTAGATGTCCCCCAAGACTTGTAGGCTTTTATTTTATAGTGCTTTACAAGGCCCATCAAAGGGCAAGATTCTTTATGACTTTTCTTAGATTTCTAAAGGACTGGAGCATTCTTAATCTCTGCAGTACAAATTACATTTTTCTCCCCTTGTTTTAACCATTTTTCTTTCGTTATCTATACTTTTTTCTCCTCAGGAAAGGAATAAGCTGTACACAGATGTCTTAAAGTACTTGTGTTCTTATAATAAAACAGACTACAATATGTTTAGTATAGAAATGTGCTCCAGTTTTTATTTTAATTTTTAGTTTTTTTATTATTATTAAATACCTGTTCATCAGCATAACTAATTATTAGGGAAATGCAAATTAAAACCTCTATGAGATACCACTTCACACCCACTTAGGGCAACCAACTGTCTCTGATTGCCCAGGATTGAATGGTTTTCTAGGAATTGAGACTTCCAGTACTAAAACTTGGAAAGTTCCAGGCACAGTGTGACAGATTGGTCACCTGACACCCGCTAGAGTGGTTAAAGTAAAAAATACAGACAAGTGTTGTAGAGGATATGGAGAAACTGGAACCCTCATATATTGCTAGGGTGGGGTTATGGGGTACAACCACTCAGGAAGATAATTTGGCAGTTTCTTAAAAAGTTAAACATAAATCTACCATTTAAAAAAAAACATTGCCGTTGAGTTAATCCCAATTAACGGCGAACCCTGGCGTGTCAGAGTCGAACTGTGCTCCATAGGGTTTTCTCTGGCTGATTTTTTGGAAATACATCATCAGACCTTTCTCCTAAGGTGTCTCTGGGTAGACTCAAACCATCAACCTTTTGGTTAACAGCCAAGTTTGCGCCACCCAGGGAATCTGAAATCTACCAAGCCATGGTGAAACAGTGGTTAAGAGATTAGCTGCTAACCAGAAAGGTCAGCAGTTCGAATCTACCACCAGCTCCTTGGAAACCCTATGGGGCAGTTCTCCTCTGTCCTGTAGGGTCGCTATGAGTTGGAATCGACTTGACGACAATAGGTTCAGTTTTTTGGTTACCCAAGAGAGATGAAAACATATATTTACACAAATACCTGTATGTGAATGTTCACTGAAGCTTTACTTATAAAAAGTGGAAGCAATTTATATATCTCATCAGCTGGCAAATAATCAAAAACCAAACTCAAACCCACTGCCATCAGTTCGATTCCGATTTATAGCGACCCTATAGGACAGAGTAGAACTGCCCTCATAGGGTTTCCAAGAAGCGACTGGTGGATTCAAACTGCTGACTTTTTGGTTAGCAGCTGAACATAAAATGTGGCATATTCATACAATGAGGTATTATTCAGCCACAAAAAGGAACAAAATACTGATACATGCTATAACATAGATGAACCTCAAAAATATTATGCTAAGTTAAAGAAGCCAGATACAAAAGACCACATACTGCATGATTCCATATATATGAAATGTCCAGAAAAGGCAAAGCTTTAGAGACAGATTACTGGTGTCCTGAGACTCAGGGTAGGAATAGAAATTGAATACAAATGGACATAAGGTATCTTTTGAGGGGGATGGAAATGTTCTGCAACCGGATTGTGTTGATGGTTGTGCAACTCTGTAAATTTACTAAAAATCATTGAATTGTATGCTTAAAATGGGTGAATTTTATGGTTTGTAAATTATACCACAAAACTGTTTTAAAAAATACCTGGTCACTGTACAGAATTTAGAAAACTCAGAAAAAAATAGAAAAGAGGAAGAACAGAAATCACCCCCAATTCCATCCAATAGAGACAGTCTCTATTAAAATTTTGGTATATTACCTTTTGATATATTTCCCCCACAGTAAGTTTTAAGTCAGAATTTTATAAATGAAAAATCCTTTTAGTGCTACTGACAACATAACACGAGGGGAAAGTGATCAGATAAACTTTTCACCCTTAAAAAACTTTGTTTTATTTTAACCAAGAAATACTTTTTTAAAACAATTTGCTTTCACTCTAGGGTATACTCTTGGCATTCTGAAATTAACTCCTGTAATGATCCTGAAGACACATGAATATGGGGACTTGTGATTTTTGTGAATGACTAAGCAAGTAACAGGCCTATTGATCAGCAATGCTCTGTTCTTCACTCACTGTCTCTTGCACTGTTCTGCTCATGAAAATATAATTTACATTTTACAGGGAAGTTATAGGCTATAGTAGTATAAATTTAGGGACTCGGGATGATCTTAAGTGCCTACCTACTACCATATAGCTCTCTAAAGAAATACAATACCACCTTAAGGAAATGTCCAAAGTATTTATTGAGCTTATTAATTTCCTCTGTTCCACCCAAGAGGTGATCACTCTCCTTATTTCTAATACTGTAGCTGAGTGTTGCCCTTTTTTGAACTTTATAGAAATTGAATCATGTATTTTTTCTTCTTTTGTATGTACCTTCTTTTGCTTAATATTTTGTTTTTGAAATTCATTCTCATTTATCTTAGAATTGATGAAATTGAGAACAGAGGCCTAAGATGATCGGTTTATGACTTGGCCCATGGGCCATCTTTATGAATATTCCAGTAAAATTGACTTTTCCTTCATCAAAGTCCCCATTGTATCCTGTACCAACATCCATCCAGGCACCTAATAACACTTCTTTTTACTTGGTGATTTGAATACCTGTCTCACCCTACTAGACTGTGAGCCCCTTGTGGTCTTTCTGCACCCCATGGCTTAGTAATATATTTGTATCCCTAGTACCTGTTATAAGTCACTAGCATAAATTGGCACTAGCAAATGTGTGTGGTATGAGTAAATATGGTAATTGAACATGTATTTGTAGAAGTTTTAAATAGTGCTGTACAACGCTGTACAGCAACAAGTGTCACTGTTAGGGGAAGCCCAGTCGATGGTAAGATTAGGAGTAACACCATTCACCGGTGAATTTGCCATAGTCTGTAGTCTGTCAGCCTTATAAGTCCAAAAAAATGACGTTTTCAGTATAATTAGAGATAATCATTCTATGAATGACAGACTGGAAGTTTAAAAATCATATGAATTGAGGTATCAGTAAGGATCACTATGTTGTTAATTTATGGTGGGAGATATCGCTTCCCAGTGATGAAAGGCCTCATCCCTGGCCCAGGGCATCTACTTTCCCAGTGTTGATGTATCCAAGATATATTCTGTTCAGGCCATGAGGTGGCCTTTCCAGGGACTAGAATGCTTGTATTTTCCCATCATCTGGACAAACTGATAAAAACTGTTTCTCTAAAACCTATTTTTCTGTGCTAGCCAACCCATTCTCCTCTTACATTGTTTCTTTTTAGGAGGGTTGCTATAACTGATCAGGCTAGGAAACTTCCCTATAGTCTGTGTCTCCTCCCAGATGTGTGATTTGCACTGTTCAACTCTTATCTGGCAGACCCTTATTCCCCATCTCCAAGGCCGTATGTTTTGGAGGGGCTGGGAAGGAGGACTGTAGAAAGGGAGGGACAAGAGGTGTATCGCACTGTTTCCCCTATTTTTGCCTTCATGGTTAAGTTTCTAATAGTCATTCAGTAAAATATTTTTTAGAAAATGATTTTCAGTGATTTTGCCTTTGAACTGTCAACCTTTCTATGAGCCTAAATTTCCTGATTTGGGCATGTGATTTTTGGTTCATATGGAGAATTGAGATTTGGTCCTAAAAGCATAAAAGGCCTTAAATGTAAATACTAAAAATTGGATATAAAGTTTTAATACATACAAGTTGGCATTTAGTTGAAGTAATTTTATTGTGTTTTGAATACTAACAGGTTGCCCTCAAGGGAATGGTATTTTACATTATGCTCACAGAGACAGCCAGCAAGCTCACCTGTTAAAGCAAGGTAAGAAGGAAGCATTCGAGCATGCTGTTCTTTTCACCTTCTCTATATTAAACAGACATTTTTAAATGTGTAGGAAGAAGTCCCACAGGCACTGGTGTCAGCAGTGGGAAGCGTCCTAGTCAAGAAGAGGAGACCCAGAGTATCGGTCCCAAAGTCCAGCGGCAGAGCGCTAATTAGGTAAGATTTTAGAGCCTAATTTCTTGCTTTATGTACAGTTAATGTACATTAAGATGATTTCCAAAGTAAAATTAATCTCTACTTTCAAAACAGAATCTGAGGCATAAATTTTTAAGTGATTGTTATAAAACCAGTTAGTTATTAGACAAGAGAAGTGAGCCTGGACTGGAAAAAGTGCTGCACTCAGTTTTCTGGTCATCCTGAATCCATGATCTTTAAACTTGAAAAGCTTATAATTTTGTGCTCAAGTTTTTTTCTTAGAAAGGTATCTTTTTCATTTCCTTACTATGTGACCATAAGTCTAAAACAATTAAAGTGGCCTTTTTATTTTAGTGGGATTCTTATAATCTCCTTGTGTACTTTTCCCCAAATCTTTGCCTCTTAAGTGTTTCTAAATTTCATTTATCTTCTGTGATGCTTATAAAATCTAAATTCTTCTCAGTTTTAAGTTTTTAAAACTGCTAGCCCAGTTCGGAAGTATCAAAAATCTACGCCTATATCCAGATCTAATTAGATTTGGTATAATATTTTGTGATTTAAATGAATGTGAAGAAAATATTTATACAGTGCATTTGCCAGTTTTTAAAGACTTCTTATTTCTTCAGTTATCTTAAACTATATTTTTTATCACTTAGTTTTTTATGCCTACCTAAATTAGATTGTAAATTTATTGAGTATAGGATTGGTAAACACACATGAAATTTTTATTATTTAATTCCCTGCAATCAGGCTTTACTCAGTTTTATTTTGTTTTGTTTTTTTCCCCCTTAAACCACAGAAAACATTCAGGAAGAATACTGTTGCAACTGAAATTGGTGGAGAGTTCAGTGCTTTTTCAGTTTAATTATTTTAAAATGTTCATTGATGGAATGGAAACCAGTTACATTTTGAAATGCGTTGTTTTTACTGACATTTCTGTGGTTTTTAACTTTTTAATGAATTTCACATAGGACAAATGGTGATTTGTATATAAGGAACTTGGTAAAAGAATTTGCTTACTGTAAATATAAATAGTCACAATTAGTATAGACCCATCAATATATTTTTGATAATTTTTCATGTATGGCAAAAGTTAAAGTTGCAAACTGATACTCTGATATAAAATCATAGTTTTGCGAGTCAGTGTGGGAAAATAGGAGGTTTTTAGACTTTCTTAAAAGACTGTCAGAATTTTAGGACAGAATTTTCTTCCAATCATTGTTTGTTTGATCTAAATTTGCACCCTTTGATAATAATGTTTTAGAAAACGTGTGTAATCAAAATTGGTAGTTGTAGCCTCTATTAAGACAGACGGTGTGTTTTAAAGCTTCATGTATACCTGTTTTGACCCATGAAAGTAATCATGTGTTAAGTTCTTATCTCCCTTTCTTTGTTTGTTTACAGCTAAAGTGACCTTGTTAATTAAACTATATACAAATATGGACTCTTTGTGTATTTGGTGGTTTAATCTTCTTTTTTTTTTTTTCTTTCTTTATTCTTTGGGAAGTGGAAGAGCATGGATTGGTATGTGAGACGTAATTATAAATTACAGAAACAGATTCTATAAGAATCTATGAGAAATGCTGTCTTAGGCTGGGTTCTCTAGAGAAGCAAAACCAGTAAAGTGTATAAATATATATATAGAGAGAGATTATATCAAGGAAACAGCTCACGCGATTCTAGAGGCTAGAATGTCCCAAGTCCATAGATCAGGGTAGAGGCCTCTCCTGAGTCACACAGCCACAAATGCTGGCAAGGCCAAGATCGGCAGGTCAGAGAGCAGGGCTCCCACTCACAGGCTGTATAGATCGACGAATCCCAGGTTCAGCAGATAAGCTGATAGCTCAAGTTCCAAGAACGGGAGATGAGACGACAGGAAGCAGCCACAGGATCCAGAGAGAGCAAAAAGCCAGAACGTCTGCTTATATTCACATGCGGGCCATACTCCCAAGGAGACTCCCTTTCATCTGATTGGCTACTCACAGTATATTCAGTCATGGGAGTGATTACATTAAAACACTGAGAATCATGGCCCAGCCAAGTTGACACACAATCTTAACCATCACAGTCCACCCCTTGTCAACTTGGCATATGTACACATCTCCTTAAACCATACATAATCTCTGAATAAAGACAATTAGAAAGTCATACTTGCACCTAACATGATACAACTAACTAGCCCCGTTCACAGCTTATATTTTATAAGTGAAGGAAACAAAAATATTTGATGCACACATACAAAGTAGAAATACTCATAACAATTATAGTCCCTGTTTCTGTAACTGGTCACGTGGCCGTAACTGGTATTTAGAACTACCTTCTTCCACCAGCCATTCTGTATTCCCTTTGCCCTCAGCAAGCACTTTGGCTGGTTGTAGTTCTTTGCCTGGTGGGGTGACCCAAACCTTCATTCCTGAAGGGTCTGTGTCATTAGTAGTCATGTCAGAATGACTTTGCTGTAGTTTACCATTGACTTTAATCACAGGGCATGGTAGTACTAAGAGACGCCCCAAGGAATCTCCTGCATTCCAGACATACTCTCCTTTACCTCCATTATGTAATATCAGTCTGATTTCTTCTTGGTAATCAGGATCAATCACACCAGCCAGTATGGTAACTCCCTTCTTTGCCTGTTGATCCAGAGGCATAAGGAGCCCAAAGTGGCCAGGTGGCATTCTTAACTTCCAGTTCAATGGAATCAGTGATGCGTCTCCAGGTAGGAGCATTCCTCCCTTTGGAACTAAGACCTCTAGGCCTGCAGAGCATAAGGTCGAGGGGACAGGAAGCAAAAATCTTGCAAGTAGGTCACTAGGGGTAATAGTGAGTGGTGCCACTCCCATTTCCACCCCTTGATTCCTGGACCCGTGAATCCTGGCTATGGGAGAAACAGCACCATATATTGGATTCTGGTTTAAAGCATATACAGCCTCCTGGAGAACATTGCCCCAACCCTGCAAGGTATTGCCACCTAGCTGGCACCATAATTGTGTCTTTAGAAGGCCATTCCATCGTTCTATCAAGCCAGCTGCTTCAGGATGATGGGGAACATGGTAAGACCAGTGAATTCCATGAGCATGGGCCCACTGCCGCACTTCATTTGCTGTGAAGTGAGTCCCTTGATCTGAGGCAATGCTTGTGTGGGATACCATGACGGTGGATAAGGCATTCTGTAAGTCCACGGATGGTAGTTTTGGCAGAAGCATTGCATGCAGGGAAGGCAAATCCATATCCAGAGTAAGTGTCTATTCCAGTAAGGACAAAACGCTGCCCTTTCCATGATGGAAGTGGTCCAATGTAATCAGCTTGCCTCCAGGTTGCTAGCTGATCACCTTGAGGGATGGTGCCATATCGGGGACTCAGTGTTGGTCTCTGCAGAGGCTGTGGCCAAGTCGGCCTTGGTGAGTGGAAGTCCCTGTTGCTTGGCCCATGCATAAACTCCACGCCTGCCACCATGGCCACTTTGTTCATGAGCCCATTGAGCAGTGACAGGAGTAGCTGGGGAAAGAGGATGACTGGTTTCCACGGAATGCGTCTTCCTATCCACTTGATTGTAAAATCCTCCTCTGCTGAGGTCACCCTTTGGTGAGCATTCACATGAGACACAAATATCTTCACTTCTTTAGCCCATTCGGAGAGATCTATCCACATACCTCTGCCCCATAAAGCCTTGTCTCCAATTTTCCAACCATGTTCCTTCCAAGTACCTGACCATCCAGCCAAACCATTGGCCACAGCCCATGAATCTATATAATAGCACATCTGGCCATTTCTCCTTCCAAGCAAAGTGAACAACCATGTGCACTGCTCAAAGTTCTGCCGGCTGAGAGGATTTCCCTTCACCACTGTCCTTCAAGGAGGTCCCAGAAAGGGGCTGTAGTGCTACCGCAGTCCACTTTCGAGTGGCGCCTGCATATCGTGCAGAACCATCTGTAAACCAGGCACGGGTTTTCTCTTCCTCAGTCAACTGATCATAAGGAACTCCCCATGAGGCCATAGGTGTAGACTGGGAGATGGAAGGTAATGTGACAGGAGTGGAGACCATGGGCATTTGGGCCACTTCCTCATGCAACTTACTTGTGCCTTTGGGTCCTGCTCAGGCACAATCTCGAATATACCGCTTCCATTTAATGATGGAGTGCTGCTGTGCACGTCCAACTTTATGGCTCTGTGGGTCAGACAACACCCAGTTCATGATGGGCAGCTTAGGCCTCATGGTGACTTGGTGTCCCATGGTTAAGCGTTCAGTCTCTACTAAGGCCCAGTAACAAGCCAAAAGTTGTTTCTCAAAAGGAGAGTAGTTACCTGGAGAGAATGGCAGAGCTTTGCTTCAAAATCCTAAGGGTCTGCGCTGTGATTCACCAAAAGGGGCCTGCCGAAGACTCCAAACAGCATCTCTATCTGCCACTGACACTTCAAGCACCATTGGATCAGCTGGATCATATGGTCCAAGTGGCAGAGCAGCTTGCACAGCAGCCTGAACCTTGTTGCAGAGCCTTCTCTTGTTCTGGTCCCCACTCGAAACTAGCAGCTTTTCAAGTCACTTGATAAATAGGCCGGAGTAGCACACCCAATGAGGAATATGTTGCCTCCAAAATCCAAAGAGGCCCACTAGGCTTTGTGCCTCCTTTTTAGTTGTGGGAGCAGCAAGATGCAATAACTTATCCTTCACTTTAGAAGGAATGTCTCAACATGCCCCACACCACTGGACACCTAGAAATTTCACTGAAGTGGAAGGTGCCTGAATTTTTGTGGGATTAATCTCCCACCCTCTAGCACGCAAATGTATTACCAATAAGTCCAGAGTCATTGACACTTCTTCCTTTCTAGCTTCAATCAGCATAATGTCATCAGTGTAATGGACCAATGTGATGTCTTGTGGAAGGGAAAGGCGATCAAGGTCCCTGCGGACTAAATTATGACATAGGGCTGGAGA
>NW_004443963.1:8674336-8695709 GCF_000243295.1 Trichechus manatus latirostris | reverse complement strand
ACTTGAGAACCAATTTAGAAAACTCATCCTTACAATTTTGTTTCTCTAGAACCACTCCCGGTACCAAATGTCTTAGGCTGGGTTCTCTAGAGAAGCAAAACCAGTAAACTGTATAAATATATATAAAGAGAGAGATTATATCAAGGAAACAGCTCACGTGATTGTAGAGGCTAGAACGTCCCAAGTCTGTAGATCAGTATAGAGGCCTCTCCCAAGTCACACAGCTGCAGAAACTGGCAAGCCCAAGATCGGCAGGTCAGAGAGCAGGGTTCCCACTCACAGGCTGTGTAGATTGACAAATCCCAGGTTCAGTGGATAAGCTGACAGCTCAAGTCCCAAGAATGAGAGATGAGACGACAGGAAGCAGCCACAGGACCCAGAGAGAGCAAAAAGCCAGAACATCTCCTTATATTCAGATGCGGACCACACCCCTAAGGAGACTCCCTTTCATCTGATTGGCTACTCACAGTATATTCAGTCATGGGAGTGATTACATTAAAACACTGAGAATCATGGCCCAGCCAAGTTGACACACAATCTTAACCACAATCACAAATGCCAAGAGTGTTCTTCCCTTTTGGTTTTCTATCTCCAGGTCTTTGCACATGTCATTGTAATACTTTACTTTGTCTTCTGGAGCCACCCTTTGAAATCTTCCGTTCAGCTCTTTAACTTCATTATTTTTTCCTTTTGCTTTAGCTATTCGACGTTCAAGTGCAAGTTTCAGAGTCTCTTCTGACATCCATTTAGGTCTTTCTTTTTCTCCTGTCTTTTTAATGACCTCTTGCTTTTTTCATGTATGATGTACTTGATGTCATTGCACAACTCTTCTGGTCTTCAGTCATTAGTGTTCAGCACACCAAATCTATTCTTGAGATGGTCTCTAAATTCAGGTAGGATATACTCAAGGTCGTACTTTGGCTGTCTAATTTTCTAATTTTCTTCAGTTTCAACTTGAACTTGCATATGAGCAACTGATGGTGTGTTACGCAGTTGGTACCTGGCCTTGCTCTGACTGATGATATTAAACTTTTCCATCATCTCTTTCCACAGATGTAGTTGATTAGATTCCTTTGTATTCCACTTGGAGAGGTCCATGTGTATAGTCACCGTTTATATTGGTGAATGAAGAAGTCGTTGGTCTTGCAAAATTCAGTCGTGCAATCTCCAGCATCGTTTCTATCACCAAGGCCATATTTTCCAACTACTGATCCTTCTTCGTTTCCAACTTTTGCATTCCAGTCACCATTATCAGTGCATCCTGACTGCATGTTCACTGAATTTCAGACTGCAGAAGTTGTTAAAGATCTTCAGTTTCTTCATCTTTGGGCTTAATGGTTGGTGCGTAAATTTGAATAATAGTCATATTAACTGGTCTTCCTTGTAGGTGTATGGATATTATCCTATCACTGACAGCATTGTACTTCAGGATAGATCTTGAAATGTTCTTTTTGATGATGAATGCAATGCCATTCCACTTCAAGTTGTCATTCTCGGCATAGTAGACCATATGATTGTCCGATTGAAAATGGCCAATACTAATCCATTTCAACTGAGTAATGCCTAGGATATCGATCTTTATGTGTTCCATTTCATTTTTGATTTCCAGTTTTCTAGATTCATACTGTGTACATTCCAGGTTCCGATTATTAGATGTTTGATGCTGTTTCTTCTCATTTTGAGACATGCCAGATCAGCAAATGAAAGTCCCAAAAGCTTGACTCCATCCACATCATTAAGGTGGACTTTACTTTGAGGAGGCAGCTCTTCCCCAGTCGTATTTTGAGTGCCTTCCAAGCTAAGGGGCTCATCTTCCAGCACTATATCAGACGGTGTTCCACAGCTATTCATAAGGTTTTCACTGGCTAATTCCTTTCAGAAGTAGACCACCGGGCCTTTTTTTCCTAGTCCATCTTAGTCTGGAAGCTCAGCTGAAACCTGTCCGCCATGGGTGACCCTGCTGGTATTTGAATACTGGTGGCATAGCTTCCGGCATCACAGCAACACACAAGCCCCCACAGTACAACAAACTGACAGATGCTTGGGGAAATGAAGGAATAGCTACCATATATTTAGAAAAACTATTTTTCAAAATTATTCCAAATAAGAATATTGTCTTCCCAACACTTTTCTTTTTTAATGTAAAGTTTTCTGCAAGAGAGATTTAAATCCAGTGATACTTTCAAGTGATAGGGCTTTTAACTATGAGTTAGGCAGTACAGTATAACAGTTCAGAGTATGGGCTCTGGAGTCAAATGCCTAGCTCTGCCACTCATTAGCTTTAAGATCTTGGGCAAGTTCTTAACTTTCTGTGCCTTCCTTTTTCTCATCTATAAAATGCTGATGAGAATAGAACCTGTTTCATAGTTCATTTCCATGTAAAGTGCCCGTAACAGTGCCTGGCATGTGGCAGGGTACTTGATAAATGTTAGCCACAGGACCACCAAGTTGCATAGCTCCCTAGATTGTGCAGTACACACTCTGTGTAGCTGTATGCAGTGGCTCTAATTAGCTGCCATTATTGTTATTACTGTTAGTATTATTACCCCTTTACTGCTCTCCAGTAGGCTAGCTCTTATCATTCTAGATTATACGCAATGGCTTTTTGTTTTTCCCATCTTCACTAATAATAGATGTCCAGTATGATAGTTGTATTTAAATTAACTGTTGAGATAAATTTGTGTCAAAAATTCAGAAACAATAACATTGTAGATGATATATACATTTTTTTAAAACATACTGGATAATGAATTAGCAATGATAAATAAACTCCATTACTGAGGAAAGAAAAAAAGAGCTATGCCTTATCTTTTTTTTTACCACTGTTAATAAGAAGTAATATTTTAATTGTTTTTCATGATACTTACACTTCACATCCTCCTCTTTGGACCTGATCATGCTGTGCAGACTTGAGAAATTAATAGACCTAGGATTTTTCATCCCCATGGAGTGGGGGAAAGTTCAGTTTTACAGTGAATAAATATTTTAATAAAAATTATTTCAGGACAGGCACAAGTACATTACTTACAAATGTGTAGATTTTTTTAAAAAAACAAAAGGATTTAAGACCTTTTCTTCATTCAGCAAACACTTCTTGAACTCTTACAAAAACTGTGCTGAGCAACTTCGAAAAATTGAGTTGAGGGAACCATGCTTTTGAATGAACTGATGAAAAGTCCTTATGTTTTTCATGTTCACTTAAATAGTAAATTTGGGATATAAAAGACAGTGTTATTAGTATAATTTTTAATGCATCTTACATACTAGAAACTTCAGGATCTTCCCACAATTTCAAACATGTTTGTAATTTTTAAAAATTTCTTGTAGATAATGTGCATAATGGTAGTTTCTTTCCCCCATTTCTCCATCCAAAAAATTTTTTTTCTGATTGTATGGTTCTAGCAATGTACTACTGTTTAAATACTTGGGATGGAAAAAAAACATAGAGTAGCATTTATTTAATACAGTTGGCATAGCTGAGTTGGTCAGTTTCAGGTTTTGATCACAATGCGCAGGGTCATATGTAGTTGTCATTCCTCACATGGTTACCTGGAGCCCTGGTACAAGCTCTCTAGTGCACGTCCCTGCTCCCTCCCTCCTGATCACTGTGGCAGGAGTTCCAAGGCCTGAGTTTACAATCCCTAACATCCATCTCTTTTCTGTATCCTCCTCCTACTTGACATTTCCTAAATGCAAGTGACACACTTCACATTTCCTAAATGCAAGTCCTCAAATTCTTGTATTTTAGGAAAAAGTGTGCAGTAATCCCATGAATGATAAATTATATTTATAAGGGTGACTTCATAGAGGGAATAGAACCCACCTACCCTGTGTATTAACTGTTCAATTAATTCTAGATATCCTGGCAGATCAGAGTTGATCTTGAGATTAAGACCCAGGATTCCTGCTGCTACTCTTGGCAGTTAAAGTGCAAGTGTCATTCCATCTCAACAAAGCCTGTTGAGCACAAACTGCGTAGACACTCAAAGGTTTGGTTAACATTTCCTGGGTCCCTACTGTGTGCGAGGCATTGTGCATAGCAAAATAAATTAAGCAGTATCCACAAGGAGCTCTGAGAAGGTGAGAAGGAAGTCTAGAAGCATAACAGTGCTATGTGTTAAGGGTCATGTTAGAACTGTGCTGTGAACACACAAAGGAAGGGACCACCAGCCTGAGAAAACCACAGCTTTCCTTATGCCAACCCACACACAAACACAGGGCAACCAGGCCAGGAAAATTTAACTCTAGTTGTGATTAATCATGTTATTTGTCTTTCTCTCCCACCAAGCGCCATGAGGGCGGGAACGTATCTTACTCTCTGTAGTCTTGTCCACCGTTGTCTTCTTGCTGTTTCTCATGCTTGGCACTTAATAGGCATGCCATAAATATTTGTTGATCGGATGAATAAAAGGGAATAAATGAGAGACACTGACCCTGGCTTTCAGGAGAAATTAATTTATGTTTATTTTCTGAGGTGGGGCATCACTGGTAATAATCAGAATATAAACAGTTTAGTGTAAAAAATGTGTTTGGCTGGCTGCTAACAGAAAGGTCTTCGGTTGCAACCCACCAGCTTCTCCCTGGGAGAAAAGACCTGGCTATCTGTTCACGCGGAGCCCTGGTGGCACAGTGGTTAAGCATTGGGCTGCTAACCAAAAGGTGGGCAGTTAGAATCCATCAGCCTCTCCTTGGAAACCCAATGGGACAGTTCTACTCTGTCCTACAGGGTCACTATGAGTCGGAATCAACTCGATGGCAACAGATTTGGTTGTTTATCTGCTCCCATAAAGACTGTCGTTGATGGTGGTTGTGGTGTGTGCCATCGAGTGGATTCCAACTCAGCGACCCTATAGGACATAGTAGAACTGCCGTCACAAGAGTTTCGTAGGCTGTAATCTTTACCGGAGTGAATAGCGGGGCTTTTTACTCAGAGCGGCTGGTGGGTTCAACCGCCAACCTATGAGTTGGAATCATAGTTTATCAGAAAAGCAGAGTGAGAATGAAAAAAAAAAAAAGTGGAAGTGGCAGGAAGGGAAAAAGGGAGCGAAGCTTTTAAAGAGGAAGCAGACATTGTTGCTGACTGCTGGGGGCGGGGGGGGGGTAGCTGGATGTATTCCAAAGACGTTTTTTGTTTTTAACTGCAATTCTTTTGTAAATTTGGGCTTACCTATTGATTTATTTTGGGAATTCTGAATGGAAGAAGTACAACCAGAATGCTCCTTAGAAGCAAGGATGGTGAGACTACGTCTCACATTCTTTGGACGTGTTATCAGGAGAGATCAGTCCCTAGAGAAGGACATCATGCTCGGTAAAGTACAGGGTCAGTGAAAAAGAGCAAGACCCTCAACGAGATGGACTGACACAGTGGCTGCAACAATGGACTCAGGCATAAGGACTGTAAGGATGGCGCAGGACCCGGCAGTGTTTTGTTCTGTTGTACATAGGGTGGCTATGAGTCGGAACTGACTCGACGGCACCTAAACAGCACCATCTTAAAGATATAGCGGTTTCTCAGTTACTTCTACCTTTTTCCTTACGGGCTTGTGACACTCCGCAAGGGACAAAGTGGCTGGAACTCCAGGTTGCCTAAAATGCTGGGAAGGAAAGGATGGGAAAATACCAGAAGCAATCACTGCGAGGACTACGGCTTGTTTTTCGGAAAGCTGATTCCCACGCTGGCTCGCCTCCTTCGCCCCGCCCTGCCACGCCCCGCGGCGTCGGGGGTCACGTCCCTCGTGTCCCGTCCCCTGATTGGCTGCGTTGGGGGAGTTTCTGCGCGCGCTCACCTGTTTACTGTGCCCCGATTGGCTGCCGGCGAGGAGGCTGGTCGCCGCTGGTCTAGGAAATTCACGAGTCGCCGGGACCCGGACCCCAGCAGTGGCGGGATTGCGGGCCGCCGGTGGAGGAAGGAAGGACGGAGGCAGGTACCCGGGGCGCAGTGCGCCTCGCACGGACGGACGCCATGGGGGAGTCTCTCTCTTCCTCGGCAGAGCTGCCGAGAGCCGGAGGTGGGGCGGCCCACCGCAGAATGATCGGTCGGCCAGCCCCTCAGCTCTGCCTGCCGGGCATGGCCGACGCCAGGGCGCAGCGGTCGGAAGTTGCTCTTGAAAAGCGAAGACCCTGCATAGTTGTTGCCTTTCGATGGGTTCGGTAGATTCTTGGGCCCACGTTTTTCCATGCTTATGAACACTGGGATTAATTTGAAACTTTCAGCTGATTAAATATGTTATAAAAGAGTAACAGTTGAAATTAATGATGCTGTAGAGGAGACTGAATTAAGTATGAAAATTGTGTGTATTATGGAAGTGAATTTCGCTCCTCTCAAATGTTTAAGAAACATGACGTATCAGAGAATAGCTCACATTGTGATTTAACGTACATTTACCAAGAGCATTACTATGTGTAGGGCATAGGGCTTGTATTCAGCCGAGTCTTTTGAAGTTAGTAAACTAAACTTTTTCAAGGTAGTCCAGGTACATACTATTTAATCTTGGAATGTAGAAATTATTTTTTTTTAAAACTTTCTCAAAAACATGCGAGCCAACGGAAATTGAGCTCTGTTAGTTACTGGGATACATGTGTGACGAGGAACTATAGTCCTGCCCTCTTAGAGTCTAGTAGGAGAGATGAGGAGCCCTGGTGGCACAGTGATTAAGAGTTCAGGCTGCTAACGGTGGAATCCCCCAGCCCTATGGGGCAGTTCTCCGTCTTTATAGGGTCAGATTCCACTCGATGGCAACGGGTTTGGTTTAGAAGAGGTGGCACAGTGGTTAAGCTCTTGAATGCTAGCCAAAAGGTCTGCGGTCGGAACCCACCCAGCGGCACAGAGAAAAGATCTGGTGATCTGTCCTCATCAACATTACAGCCACGAAAACCCTATGGGGCCGTTCTCTTCTGTCCTATAGCGTCACTGTGAGTTGGAATGTACTCAATGGCACACAACGACAACAGAAGAGATGGACATATACAGGAAGGTAATATGTTTAAAAGTAAGTTATCACTGACAAGTGGGTTTTGATGTTTGTTGCTTATTTGTGCGTGCATATGTATCCTACCATTCTGGAATCTTGGTGTAGAATGCATGGAAATTTAGGTAAAATTGGAAAACCATGGTGCATTTGGAAAGTTGTAAAAAAAATTTTAAGCTGAATTCTTCAGCTGACTTAACAATACGTGATTTTAGCTTTCTTTAGAATAATAGTTGTGATGTTTATTCAGTGCCAGGTACAGTTCTAATAAGCACGTTGCATGCTTTAGGCAGTATACCATAGTGATTAAGAGCAGAGCTCTCGACCCAGGCTGTTGGATTTGAATCCAAGATCTGCCATTTCTTAGCTGTGCAACCTTGGGCAAGTTAGCTTATCTGCATCCTTTTCTCATCTTTAAAAATGGATTTTGTGATGATTTAATAAGTTAGTATGTGTGAAGAGTTTTTTGAATACCTGATTTATGGCATTACTGTTAACTCATCACCATCGCTCAGCAAGTTAGTGTCCCCATTTTCCTGATCATCAGACTGAGGCACAGAGATGTGAAGTACCTTTCTCAAGTCACACCACAACTAATGTCCAGGAATTAAGCCCAGGCAGACTAGTTCCAATAGCCCACAATTTTACCCACTACATTAAGTTGTCTCATGAATTTGGTTTGTTCATTCAGTTTCAGTTGACAAATACTGATTTTGTTCTTCTGTGGACCAAGTTCTTTGCTGGGCACAGGGGATAAATCAGAACAGGACTCAGTTCCTGCCCTCCCAGCACGAGCAATCTAAGGTAGGTTGTCCATGGCTGGGCTGTAGGAGGTCCCTGAATCCTGCTGAAATCATTTGCAGAATGTTGTGGGTATGGATGTTTTTTTCTGCAAGGAGAGTCTGTGGCTCTCATCAAGTTCTCAGATGGGTCTGTGATCTGAAAAAAAGATTCATAAGTATAGTTTTAGCAGAAGAGCTAGTAGTGCCTAACATAACACCTGACACAGTGTAAGCTAAAAAAACAAAAAATTGAATGAATAAAGAATAGATGAGTGCTACAGTACGGTCGAGGACAGGGTGCTATGGGAGAGCGCACCAGGAGTGTCACCTGCCCAAGAATGCCTCCTAGAGACAGTAATGCCAGCCAGGTGAAGGGTAGGGAAGCAATTCATTCATTCATTGGAAGACAGTGGTGAACAAAAAGACAGCAGTCCCTGCCGTTGGCGAGCTAATAGGTGAGACAAATATACAACATGTGAACAGTTGCAGCTATGACAAATGGTATAGAGGAGTGGTCCATGGTTCCATGAAAGCGTATAATGGGGATGAGGGCTTCATCTACTTGTGAAGGTCAGAGAGTTCCCTGAGAAAGTAACACTTAGGCCTGGGAGATACCTCTTGTTTCAACCCCATGTGACAGTAGAACTGCCTCATGGGGTTTTCTAGGCTGTAGTCTTTATGGGAGCAGATCACCAGGTCTTTCTTCAGCTGAGCTGCTGGGTGGGTTTGAACCACTGATCTTTCAGTTAGCAGCCAGGCTACTACACTGTGCTACCAGGACTCCTTAGGAGTTAACTAGACGGGTATTTCAGGAGTGGAGAACAACATCTTCAGAGACCAGGTGGTGGGAATAGGTAGAGCACCAGGCGTTAAAGGAGGCAGGTGTTTGTGGCTAGTTGTAGGGAGAGGACGACAGGAAGGTTGGGGTGGTGGCAGAGCCCAGACAAGGTCTTGTAGGCCACGGTAAGGCATTTTTGTGTTTTAATTTGATTTCTGTCTTTATCTTAAAGTGCCATTGAAAAGTTTATTGCAGGGAGTTGACAAGATCCCATTTTAAGAAAATGCTGCAGAGGAATCCAAGTAGATTAACTAAAGCCCTGGATGAGGACAAGATCTTTGAAGAGACATTGCAAGGTAAGACGAGGAGAGGGTCTAGAACCAAGCCTTGAAGAAGGCAGGCTTGCAAAGGAGACAGATAAAGGGTGGCCAGAAGTCTAAGACGGCAAGAGGAGAGCCAGGAAAGTGGAATGTCTTAGAAGAAGAGTAAGCAGGTATTTCAAGGAGAAAGTGGTTAGCTGTGCTGAAGACTGCAAAGAGTCAAAAGAGATGGGAGCTAAAACTATTCATTGGCTCTAACATTTCAAGTTGTCCTTACCGGGAGCTATTTAGGTAGGAGGAGAGGAAGTGGAGAGAAGAGGATCTGCAAGAATTAGCTGAGAGGAGGAAAAAGATGGGGTTTTAGCTGGACGGGCAGTGAGAGAAAGAGAGAGACTGGTTGTTGTGAATGGAAGAGACCTGAAAGTGTTTAAGAGCCATTGAAGTGAAGGGTGGGAGTGTCAAGAGAAGGATATAGCTGAAGGAGTAACTGCATGAGAAAGAAGGGCCCTAGAGTTGTCTGGCCAGAGGGGTTGGAAATCAGCACAGGAGCAGGGATTACTCAGGATAATGAAAGGTGTAACTGGAGGAAGGGGGTAGGTTTTCGTTTGATGTGATCAGTTTCTTTGTACAGGTAAGAGGGAAGGGCATTGGTTGAGAGTTGAGGATGGAATGGGGAGGGGTGTTGGAGGTCAGAGTTGAAATAATCTGGCATACTTGTGAGGTGAATGGAAGAGTGAATTGAGCAGAGAAATGTTTGGGATGGTGGGCAGAGGGAGCCAAGTATGCAACAACAGCCAGAAATGAGCTTCCTGGCTTATTCAAGGAATTGAAAAATAGTGAGGTGGGTGGGGATGGAGGCTTACTAGAATAAAACCTTAATTCAATATATGATAAAGGAAGCATCACAAGCATGGGACAGGAAAGGATTGTTAAAAAAATGGTCCTTTGAGATACCTAAACTGTGGATAAAATCTATTTAGATTCTCAGTTTACAGTCAGAAATTTCAGTTAAATAAGGTCTTAAAATTCAAACAAAAATATAGGAGGAAGTATGGATGAAATTAGCTGATCGTCTGGTGCTTACAAGTAGTAGGAATAAATAAAGAAAAGGAAAGTTTGACCATTTAAAATTAACCGCTTTGATATGCTGAAATACAGTAGTCCCCCTTGTTCACAGGAGATGAGTTCCAAGACACCCCGTGGATATGCCTGAAACGGCAGATAATGCTGAACCCCTACGTATGCTATGTTTTGTCCTGTACATACATACCTATGATAAAACTTCATTTATAAATTAGGCACAATAAGAGATTAACAACAATAACTAATAATAAAATAGAACAATTACAACAATATACTGTAATAAAAGTTATACGAATGAAGGAGCGGGATGGTACAAGATTTTATCATGCTACATACTCATTTAACATTTTCAGACCACAGTTGACCTCAGGTAGCTGAAACCGTGCATAAGGGGGAACTACTGTTTACCATTAACAACTAAAAATGAACTAAGAAGAAATTTCCAGAAGTGAGATTGTTATTCTTAATAAAAAGTTTACACAGGTCAATTTTTAAAAAGCAGAAGAGATTACAGTTTTAAAAAGGCAAAAGGCAGGAATACTTGATTCACAAAAGGAACTGAAGATGGGCAAAATAGTTTCAGAAGAGCTCAGCCTCCCTCGCTGGTAATGAAAGAAGATGAAGTTAAATTGGTGCATCATTTTGCACGTATCAGAATAGAAACTGCTGAGAGAAGGACTCGTGCTGCTTGTACAAATGTCAACTGAGAGAGTTTCTCGGGCAGTAAATTTAGCAACTCGGCCTTTTAAGTGTTCACACATATTATCTCCAGTAATTCTATTTCTAGGAATGTATCCTAAAGGAAAAAAATATGAAATGTGGACAGCTATTTAGCATAGAGCAAAAATGGCAAATAGCTTAAATGCCCAATATTAAGGGAGTTACACAACTACTGTATAGTATATCCATCCCACGTAATATCGCCCACTCATTTTAAGTGTTTACAGAGAGTGTTTGATGCAAAGTTTTGATATTTAGTGCATATAGGAAAAGAAGCAGAAAATAAATCATACATATATAATGAGTTGGTGACAGAGGAATCACAACATTCGTGCTTTTCATTTTTGCAGTAACTGTGTTCACTCATCAGAGAGAGACAGACCACCACAGATAATGTAATCGTTCAGACAACTCATCTTACTCTCCACACATCATAGTATACCCTGGAGTAGGCAGGAAATGAGAGACAACCTACTGTTCCCTTCACCTCATTTGGCAGGAGCCTCTGTCGGTATAAGCGTCTCACCATGATGAATGCGGTTCTAATGTTTAACAGTCTGTCATTTTATATAACATAACCCTCAGACCAAGCCAACTACTTGATCTGGAGCTCAGCCAGACACTGCTATCTGTTCTAGCCCTCGAGGAACCCCTCGCTGTGTTGGACTTACTGGAAGACACAGTATGTTCGTCTCCAGCATGGTGGCTGCTTAAAGACATTTTCAAGGAAAATTCTGAGTCTATGCAATTTTCACTTTATGGACTGAATTTAGAACCTAACTCCCATGTACAAGGCAGCCTCACTTTATGTATTTGAAAAATAATAAAGGGGGACAGAAACAGAAAAAAAATGGGATATAAGAATCTAAACAGCTTCTAAGTGGTGGGATTGTGAGGACTTTTTCCGCTTCCTTATACTTTTCAGAATTTGGCAGATTCTCTGCAGTAAGCAGGTACTGGAGCCCTGGTGGCATGGTGGGTAAGAGCGTGGCTGCTAACCAAAAAGTTGGCAGTTCGAATCCACCAGCCACTCCTTGGAAACTATGGTGTAGTTCTCCTCTGCCCTGTAGGGTCGCTATGAGTCAGAATTGACTCAACAGCAACAGGTTTGGTTTGGTGGGGTTTTTTTGTTTTTTGTTTTTTTTAAAGCATGTATTGCTTTTATAAGAAAACTGAACCACTTAAAATACAATTTTGACATTTTTCAGTTACTCTTCATAAATAATGTACTTCTGTCTAAAGTGCAATTTAAAGTCATTACTGTAAGATATTTAGTTCCAAATATTTCTGAATGATGACTGCCGTTTATTGAGTACTTCCTATGTGCTAGGTACTGTGCAAAGTACTTAACATGCATTTTAACCCTCACAGTATCCCTGTAAGGTTTAGATGCTGTTCTCTCCATTTTACAGATAGATGCTATTAACATTTATTGAACATACACTGTGAGGCATTGTTCTAATCACTACTATCTTGTTTAATCACAAAAAGGCTAAGTAACTTTCCCAAGATCACCCAGGAGTTAGAGCCTGGACTGGGTGTGGGCGTTCGGCTGCAGAGCCCACACCCTTCCACAGCATGTGCTACACGTGTGGAGCCCGAGCTTGTGTGGCCACACAGTGCGTGGGCTCGGGGCTCACGCCCAGATCTGTCCACGCTCTTCGTCATTATGTTACACCTCCTCCCTCCTGTTACAATGCATGGTCTTCTTCAAATTTTTTTAAAAATCCTTTATTATTGTCATCTTGGCTAATGGTATTAGAAATTATCTGAAGAAAACTGGTTGAGCCACTGGAATTAAAGCAGAAACTCTGCCTACGATAATTTTAGTCTCCATAGGCACTAACAGTGAACTGTCATTACAAATGATAAACCAAAATGAGAAAGTTGTTACTTGTTATTTTTCCTTATAGAGTAATCATTTATTTTGATTTGTCAGGACAGGCTTGAAAGCAGGGCTTCAAACCAGTTGCATTTCTTAACAAGTTCCCGGTGATGCTGATGCTGCTGGTTAGGGACTAATTCTGAGAACCACTAGTACAGCAGTGGTTCTCAAAATTTCTTATACATAAGAATCACCTGGGGATTTTGTTAAAATGTAGATTCTGATTCAATATATCTGGGATGGAAATGGAACTTCTCAGCAGGGGTTCAAACTGGAACGAACCGGTTCAAAGCCCTGCTTGAAAGTGAAGAGTCCATCCCCAGCGTATATAGCATGGTCATTATTAGAGGCAGAGATTGGAAACAGCTGTATTTGCTTTCCTTTCAAAGGCACAAATAATAAGGGAAGGCTGCTAACTAACTTAAGTAGCCCGGTACTGAACACTTTTGTGGCAAGGCTGAAACATGTAAGAATACCCTTGGATACTAATAGTTAAAAAAATAACTAGGCATGTTTTCACTACCAAAGACAAAAGAAATTAGTGGCAAAGGATATAATGAAGTAGGCAAGGTTTAGCCCTCTCAAGGTACCTACAGATTGTCAAGCTGGGATGGCTGGTTAGACTATTTTAAAGGAATGTTCACCATCCACAGCTAACCTGATTTCCCATGGCTCCCAAGGAGCAATTTCCCGTGGAGCAGTCATGTTATGAGTCATGTTCTCATCTTATCTGGCTAAGACTTATTCTCATTCTTGATTTTATAAAGCATTTTCACATAATTCTAATAAAACATTTATTAATCCATTTTAAATAAAGCCAATTAACTGACTTGTTTTGGATGATAGTTATCACCTAGATTGGGCATAACAAAAATAATCACTGTAAAATATAAGATTAGAGACAACGCACCCTGCTTCCTTAATAAGTATCTGGTTCAATTAAACATCAACTTGAAAATGTAAAATAATTTTGAAAATAGATATGTCTGTATGTAATACATGTCTCCTAAAAGGAATCAAAACAGTATAGGAAAGGGAATCTGTTAGAATAACATTTGAGATCTGTGAGCCTTTGACCTCTTAGAGCTTGCTGTTGATCTGTAAAATGCAGGTAACTTCAAGGTTGTTATAAAGCTCATATAAATTATAAGATGTCTAAGTGGTGAAGCTTGGGTGTTACAGTTTCTTCAGTAAATGTTTAAGATGTGTTTAATATTCCATCTGAGTAGTTTTCCCGTTTGGTAATTTAAATTCATTTTATGTCCGTCCTTACTAATTACATCTCACATTTGTATGTGTATGTGTTCTAAAAGTCAACACATCTTATATAAAACCAACATTTTCTTTCTTCCAGATTTGATGAGCACATTCTGAATCCCAGGACTGGGAATAGCCAGTGGGCTACAGGCGTGATGTGGGTATTACTGATGAGATCCCAGCCCTACAGACTGTGTTCTGTCAGAAAGATGTTACCGACTCCAAAATACAGACCTTTTTTAGCATGCTTCACCTATACAACTGATGGACAGTCAAACAAAGAAAATAAAAGAACAGTGGAAAAGCTCTGTAAATTTTCGGTTGACATAAGGAAAATTCGCAGACTAAAGGGATGGGTACTTTTGGAAGGTGACACCTATACTGAAGAAATTGTAAATATTTTACAAGAACTAGGAGCTGATGAAACTGCGATAGCCAGCATTTTGGAACGCTGCCCAGAAGCAATTGTTTATAGTCCAGCCACTGTTAACACCCAGAAAGAACTCTGGCAGTTGCTCTGCAAAAATGAAGAGGAGTTAGTTAAGTTAATAGAACAGTTCCCAGAATCTTTCTTTACCGTTAAAGATCAGGAGAACCAGAAGCTGAATGTTCAGTTCTTTCAGGAGTTGGGGCTCAAGAATGTCATCATTAGCAGGTTTTTAACAACCGCACCTAATATTTTTCAGAATCCTGTTGAGAAGAATAAGCAAATGATAAGGATTCTCCAAGAAAGTTATCTAAATTTAGGTGGCTCTGAAGTCAACATGAAAGTTTGGCTACTAAAATTGCTAAGCCAGAACCCATTTATTTTGTTAAATTCTTCTGCATCTATAAAGGAAACATTGGAATGTCTCCAGGAGCAAGGTTTCACAGACTCTGAAATTCTCCAGCTTCTCTCCAAACTCAAAGGATTCCTTTTTCAGCTTTGCCCAAGAAGTCTACAGAACAGTATTTCTTTCTCTAAAAATGCTTTTAAATGCACAGACCATGATCTAAAGCAATTAGTTTTGAAATGTCCTGCCCTTTTATATTATTCTGTTCCAGTTTTGGAAGAACGAATTCAGGGATTATTGAAAGAGGGGATTTCCATACCTCAGATAAAAGAGACGCCAATGGTTCTCGAATTAACACCACAGATAGTACAGTACAGGATAAGGAAACTAAATTCTTTAGGCTATAGGATAAAAGATGGACATCTAGCAAATCTAAACGGAACAAAAAAAGAGTTTGAGGCTAACTTTGGTAAAATCCAAGCCAAAAAAGGAAGGCCATTATTTAACCCTGTGGCACCATTAAATGTTGAAGAGTAACTTAACTAACTTACGCTGCTGCTGCTTACAGTGCAGAGTGCAACATTAGCAAAGACTTAAAGCAGTTCAGGCAGTTTGTAGGCACCAGTAGTTGTATAGACCTACTTAGCTTCTGAGTTGTATTTAAATTAGCTCTAAGTAATCTGACTCATGTACCGTATTTGAAATAAAGTTGGTAACTGTGACCTTGAGCTACTATTTAAAAAACACTACTAAAAGGAGCCCCGGTGGTGCAATGGTTAAAGCAATTGCTAACTGAAAGGTCAGTGGTTCGAAACAACCAGTGGCTCTGCAGAAGAAAGATGTGGCTGTCTGCTTCCATAGAGATTTACAGCCTTGGAAACCCTGTGAGGTTGCTATGAGTTAGAATCAGCAGCGGTGGGTTTTTTTTTTTTTTTTTTTTAAATTATTAAATGGCATATCAGTGTGATGTTTTATATATGTTAATTATTTCTAAGAAACTGAGAAGTGTGCTCCCTTAATTTTCAAGTATGAATACATTTTTACTTAGATAGCGTGTTTCATCTGGTCTGCAAACCCAGTTTTCTTCCTCATCACCAGCCCTGAAACATCACTCTACTGTGACCTGAATTCTCTAAGTGTCAAGGGAAACGTGCAAACTTATCATAAATATTGGAGTAAATATATATCTTTGAGAACCAAGTATTATCCAAAATAATATGTTGTCCTGTAGGAGTTTGATTAATTAGAGCCTACTTATGTAGCCATTGTATCACAAAATACTTCTATGTGCATTACAGATGAGGAAACTGAAGCTTAGGTCATTCAGCTGCCAAGTGGCAGAGCCCAGGTTTACTAAGATCTGGCTCCTCTTCAGACCTTGTGAATAGAAATAATTGCTTATGAGTTGGCACAAGAGAAGTCAGCCCTACCTGACATGCCAAAAAGAGTGGGGTCCTAATAATAAATTTAAGGAATTTTATGAAAACTTCTCTGTAAAATTCCTTAAATTTGAAATTACCTAATTGATACACTTTTGAAGTAAATGTCGCGTTTTAGAAAGCTTTCTGAAGATCCAAGTCTGCCTATAAAGGAAAGTGTGGATAGAACTGAATATCGTGGTAGGGTTCCAAGTTTCTATTTCTAAATCTTGTTCCAAGATAAACATTACCCAGGTAAAAACTGGCTCACCTTTAGCTGTGTAATCTGAACTTTGACTCTGTCACTCAAACATCTGTGCACTGTGTGTGCATGGTCTTTTAAGTAATAAAGATTTCTGAAAACTGCAGGCAGTGTTGTCACTATTAAGTAACCCTCCCGATCCAAATCTGTTCAGTCCCTTAATTTGGATAGTGAGATATCTCTATGTAGCACTTACTAAGTGCCAGGCATATGTTGTGCTTTACAACCCTAAGAGTTAAGTACCATTGTTAACTGTTCTACACATGAGAAGACTTGAGCACAGTGAAGGTAAGTAACTTACCCAAGGTCACCTGATAAACTGTTCAAGAAAAAATGCCTTCCAGTACAACTGGAGCAGGAGAGTAGCACTACACGAGGTAAGCACAGCAGGCCCATCTAGGAGGAGGATTGCTTTTTAAGTGCAGTGGGAAACCCTTGGAGAGTTTTAAGTCGGTTTGCCTTTACGATTTACATAAGTTTATGCTGGTTGTCCTGACATCAGTGGTACTCTCTTACACTTTCAAAAGTGTCTGTTTAGAATACATTATATGGTATATGGTCACCTTAGTTCTATTTTAGATGTCAGCTTTGACATGCCTACTGGACATCCAAGTACAGATGACAAGCAAATGGCTAAGTCTGGAGTTGTGAGAAATCAGGGCTGGGGATACATATTTGAGAGTCATCGGCATGTCTGATATTTAAAGCCATGGAACTAGACAACATTGCCTGAAAAAAAGAATGTAGATTTAAGTCCAGTGGCTGGCCACACCTGGAAAAGGTTGAACAGAGGAAGAAGTCAGCCAACAAGAGAGCGTGGTCAATGAATGTCATGGAGAGGCCTACTATGATATAGTTGTTAGGTGCCATCAAGTCAGTTCCGATTCAGCGACCCTATGCACAAAAGAAGGAAACGCTGCCTGGTCTTCCGCCATCCTTACAATCATCGTGCTTGAGCCAATTGCTGGCAGCCACTGTGTCAATCCATCTCCTTTAGGGTCTTCCTCTTTTTTACTGACCCTCTACCAAGCATGATGTCTTTCTCCAGGGACTGATGCATCCTGATAACATGTCCAAAGTATGAGGGAAGTAGTCTCCCCATCCTTGCTTCTAAGGAGCATTCTGGCTGTATGTCTTCCAAGACAGATTTCTTTGTTCTTTTGGCAGTGCATGGTATATTCAGTATTCTTCACCAACACCATAATTCAAAGATGTCAGTTCTTGTTTGGTCTTCCTTATTCATTGTCCAGCTTTTGAATGCATATGAGGTGACTGAAAACACCATGGCTTGGGTCAGGAGCACCTCAGTCTTCAAGGTGACATCGTGGCTTTTTAACATTTAAAGAGGTTTTTGCAGCAGATTTGCCCAGTGCAGTGCATCATTTGATTTCTTGACTGCTGCTTCCATGGGTGTTGATTGTGGATCCAAGGAAAATGAAATCCTTGACAACTTCAGTCTTTTCTCCATTTATCATGATGTTGCTTATTGGTCCAGTTGTGAGAATTCATTTCTTTATGTGGAGGTGTAATCCATACCAAAGGCTGTGGTCAGTAAGTGCTTCAAGTCCTCTTCACTTTCAGCAAGCAAGGTTGTGTCATCTGCATAACACAGGTTGTTAATGAGTCTTCCTCCAATCCTGATGCCGCGTTCTTCATATAGTCCAGCTTCTCCAATTATTTGCTCGGCATACAGATTGAATAAGTATGGTGAAAGGTTATAACCCTGACACATTTCCTGACTTTAAACCACGTAGTATCCCCCTTGTTCTGTTTGAACGACTGCCTCTTGGTCTATGTACAGGTCCCTCGTGAGCACAATTAAGTGTTCTGGGATTTCCTTTCTTCACAATGTTATCCATAATTTATGATCCATACAGTCGAATGCCTTTGCACAGTCAGTAAAACACAGGTAAACATCTTTCTGGTATTCTCTGCTTTCAGCCAGGATCCACCTGACATCAGCAATGATATCCCTGGTTCCACATCCTCTTCTGAATCTGGCTTGAATTTCTGGCAGTTCCCTGTGGATGTATTGCTGCAGCTGCTTTTGAATTATCTTCAGCAGAATTTTACTTTCATGTGATACTAATGATACTGTTCAATAATTTCCACATTCGGTTGGATCAGCTTTCTTGGGAACAGGCATAAATATGGATCTCTTCCAGTTGGTTGGCCAGGTAGCTGTCTTCCAAATTTCTTGGCATAGACAAGTGAGCACTTCCAGCGCTGCATCTGTTTGTTGAAACATCTCAATTGATACTCCATCAATTCCTGGAGCCTTGTTTTTTGCCGATCCTTTCAATGACACTTTCACCTCTTTCTTCGGTACCATTGGTTCCTGATCACATGCTACCTCCTGAAATGGCTTGAATGTCGACCAGTTCTTTTTGGTATAGTGACTCTGTATATTCCTTCCATCTTCTTTTGATGCTTCCTGTGTCATCTGATATTTTGCCTGTAGAATCCTCCAGTATTGCCACTCCAGGCTTGAATTTTTTCTTCAGTTCTTTCAGCTTGAGAAATGTTGAGCATGTTTGTCTCTTTTGGTTTTCTAACTCCAGGTCTTTGCACATGTCATTATAATACTTTCTCTTCTTGAACTGCCCTTTGAAATCTTCTATTCATCTCTTTTACTTCATCATTTCTTCTTTTGCTTTAGCTACTCCACATTCAAGTTCAAGTTTCAGAGTCTCTTCTGACATCCATTTTGGTCTTTTCTTTCTTTCCTGTCTTTTTAATGACCTCTTGCTTTCTTCATGTATGATGTCCTTGATGTCATTCCACGACTCGTCTGGTCTTCGGTCATTAGTGTTCAACACGTCAAATCTATTCTTGAGATGGTCTAAATTCAGGTGGGATATACTCAAGGTCGTACTTTGGCTCTTGTGGACTCGTTCTAATTTTCTTCAGCTTCAACTTGAACTTGCATATGAGCAACTGATGGTCTGTTCCGCAGTCGATCCTGGCCTTGTTCTGACCGATGATACTGAGCTTTTCCATTGTCTCTCTCCACAGTCGTAGTCAATTTGATTCCTGTGCATTCCATTTGGAGAGGTCCATGTAAGTCACCATTTATGTTGTTTAAAAAAGGTATTTGCAATGAAGAAGTCATTGGTCTTACAAAATTCTATCATGCGATCTCCGGCATTGTTTCTGTCACCAAGGCCGTATTTTCCAACTACTGATCCTTTTTTGTTTCCAACTTCCACATTCCAATCACCAGTAGTATCAATGCACCCTGATTGCATGTTCGATCAATTTCAGCCTGCAGAAGTTGGTAAAAATCTTCAATTTCTTCATCTTTGGCCTTAGTGGTTGGTGTGTAAATTTGAATAATAGCCGTATTAACTGGTCTTCCTTGTACGCTTACAGATATTACCCTGTCACTTCAGGATAGCTCTTGAAATCTTCTTTTTCACCATGAATCCAATGCCATCCCTCTTCAAGTTATCATTCCCAGCATAGTATGACTGTCCAATTCAGAATGGCCAATACCATTCCATTTCAGCTCACTAATGCCTAGGATATAGATGTTTACGCGTTCCATTTCATTTTTGACGATTTCCAATTTTCCTAGATTCATACTTTGTACATTCCACACATTCCAATTATTAAGGGACGTTTGCATCTGTTTTCATTTTGAGTCTTGCCATATCAGCAAACTATGATATAGAGATGTAACCGGTGGATTTGGCAAAAAGTAAATCACAGTTGGCCCTATTAAGAGTAATTCTGGTGGAATGGGCCAGGTGGAAAGGACTACTGGAGTGGGTTGAAGAGAAAGATAGGGACCATAAACTTTTTCAAGAATTTTTGCTTCAAAGGGAAGCACAAAAATGGAGAAAGCAAATACTAAAACATGCTTACGTGCTGATGGGTCTGACCGAAAAGAAAGGGACTGATAAGAGAGACGGAAAAGCAGGATTCCTATTCTTGAGGAAGTGAAGGTGAGTAGGCTTTGGAGAAGAGCCCAGATATTGGTCCTGGTCCACTGTAAAGAGGGGAGGCACAGAATGTGGAACACATGCATGCAGTTGATGGACTGAGTGGTGTGAGAGGCAGGGGAGCTGCTGTCTGGTTTCTTCCTCTCCCTCCCCGCCTCACCCCCCCCCCAAAAAGGACTGTAGAATGGGAGGGAGGGAGCATAGTAGGAGAGCTAGAAGAGAAGGTGCAAAATAGTCATTTTGAGGAGTGGAAAAGTGAACACACAGGAGGAGGGTATATTAGGAAAGTCTGGCAAAGTTGAGTGGCCATGTGTGATTTGCGGCCATTAATTTAGAGACTAGTTAGTACAACTGCAAAATTCAGCTACTTGGGTCCAGACAGACAATCAGAGGCAGTCAAGTTTATAGAAATACATTTCTAACAATCTAAAAGGTTTTAAAAAAATTTTTTTTTAATCCACCTTCATGGTCAAATGTGCCATATACTTCTTTTTAAAAGTCAGATTCCATCCTCATTTATCTTAGCCCTTGAACCTCTGAGATAGTTTTGCTTCACCTTTCGCAACATTACATTCTCACTCAGATCTTATGAAATAGAATTTTAAAAACATAGCTAGGAGAGATATCCTTGCATAAAACACTAGGGTCAAATTGTAATTTCCCTGTGAAAAACAGCTCTAATCATTTCCCACATACATTTTATGTGTAATTACACTATATTCTTCCTGTAGCAAAATGTAACTAGCTATCAAAGTAAATATGAACATCTGGAAAACTTCCAGTGAGCTAAAGTTCTAGCCTGGTAAATCAAGCATGCAGGCAGCCCTGAATATCAACAGCAAATAAAGGAGTAGTAATTGAGTAGCCCCACTTCTGTTTCTGGACATGAGACAGAGAGACTGTGACTTACACTAATTCAAAAGTGATATACGAAATTCAACTAACATTGAAAGCCTGTTCCTTATTTGTAAAAAGTAAAGGCAGAGTTCCGGCAAAATGGCGCTCTAGGCAGAAGCACCATGCCGTCCCTCCACAGGAAAGATCTGAAAAACTAAGCCGAACAGAGAATACAACAATCCTGAAACCCTAAAACATCAAATGAAGAGAGAAAGAACTCAGCCAAGCACCAAATGGAGTGAGAAAATCGACAGGGAACTGAGAGCGAGGAGAGATTCATGCAGAG
>NW_004443963.1:8671955-8673660 GCF_000243295.1 Trichechus manatus latirostris | reverse complement strand
CTCCCCCTCCTTTCACTCGAGTGCCTGGCTCCGTGTGCCATCTTTGCTTCTTCCTGAGTGGCTGCAGAGTGCCGGCAACTTGTGATATACGCTTTCCCACTCTCTACCCTTCATCACCCACTCTCGGCCTCCTCTGCTTCCTGCGGACACAGTCTCTCATCCAGAAACACCAGCCCGCACTGGCTGGCTCTCTGAGTGCCATTTGTTGGCTGCTGGGGTTGCTTTTTTTTTTTTTTTTCCTGCTTCTTTTGATTTCTTGCTTGCCTCTCGCCGCCTCCCCCTCCTTTCGCTTGAGTGCCTGGCTCCGTGCACCATCTTTGATTCTTCCTGAGGGGCTGCAGAGCTCCATTCGGGTGTGGAGCTGCTTCCCAATCTGGGCTACTGCGCTGGTGGGATTCTGGGGATTTTGTTCATCTGTTCGTTTTGAATTGTTTTTCTTTTCCTTTTATTGAGTTGGGAGCCCTTGCTGGCCAGGCGGAGCTGCGTGGCAAGGAACTCCCCTTCAGCTTCCACAGATGTGCAGAGGGATCCCTGAGACCATTTCTTTTTTTCTTGGTTTTTTTTTTTTTTTTTTTTGCTGTTTTTTTCTGGGGGACCTTTCTTGTTCTTTTTTGTTTCTTTAGTTTTCTTTTGCCTCTTTTTCCCGTTTTGTCTTTCTTCATTGCTCAGTTTCTCATACCTCTATATCTTCCTTCTCTTTCTGATCCCTGAGTACCAGGCGTTGTATACCTCTACACCTTCTAGCCAGGCTGTATTGCAACACCTGAGAGCGACTTCCCCAGACCCCATAGCTGCACCGGTGAGATCACTGGGAACTTTGCAGTTATTTAACCTTTCTGATATTTATTTATTCATTCTTTTCTTTTCTTCCTCTTCCCCTTTCTCTTTCTCTCCATTTCATAGTCTCTCATCTCTCCATTCCAAAGGCAAGCTCCCCTAGCATTCTTTTTTATTTGTTTGTATGTTTTTGGCTCATGTTCCTCTCTCCTCTCTCCCATATCCATCTTAGCTACACATAACAATCTCCCCGCTGCATCCTGCCTACCAGCACCGTGTGCTTGACATCACACCAGCAAGCAGCACGGGCAAGGCCTACTGGAACCTGCCCTGCACTGATTACCGACCCGCTCTGGTGGCTGTAGTAAGTGCCACAAACAACCCATTCCAGTAACTCCTCTTCAGCTAGACCTGCCCTGCTGTACCATATCTGAGTGACTGACCCTGCCAGTTGGAGAAGGAGGCGAAAAGTATTGAGCGCACAGATGAGCAAACAACAAAGAACATACAGTCTGCCTGCTCATAGTCAAATTTTTTTTTAAAAAAAGGGACGAAACAAACAAATCTACAATCAATAAACAAGAAAAATAACTACTGAATGCCCCAAAAACAGCAGACAATATCTAAACATTTAAAAAAACACGACAGGATAGTTCCAGCAGGGGTCCAAAATAAAACACCAGATGACTCTCTTGTGGAAGAAAATACACTAGAACTACCTCATAGGGAATTCAAATCTCTAATACTCGAAATTTTCCAAGAACTGACGCAAAAAGCTGAAAAACATGAGGAAAAAATACACAAATTCATGAAAAATACAGACAAAAAATTGGAAGAATTCAGGAAGATGATGCAAGAACAAAATGCCAAAATAAATTCACAACTAGAAATTATACAAAGATGACAATTAGAAATCCAAATGCTAACA
>NW_004443963.1:8652957-8671541 GCF_000243295.1 Trichechus manatus latirostris | reverse complement strand
CTGAACTGTGCATGTAGAAATTTTTGAAACGGTGTATCTTTGGCTATGTGTATTTTCACCAAAAAAAAAAGGGTTGAGAAGTTAGAGGGTTAATACATTGTGGGGTTTTTAACCAATGTCATAAAACAACATGTGTACTACTGTTTCATGAGAAACTATTTGTTCTGTAAGCCTTCACCTGAAGTACAATATAAAAAAAAAGTAAAGGCACTTCCTTCATATTGTTTAGATACTGTATGGACAGCACCTGGCAGGTATGTAGATGTGCAAAAAGATAACAGTTTTCCATCCTCCCCAAATCAGTCCTCATCCCTTTGAATCATTTCTGTACAGTGGGAGGTCTAGGTTGGTTCCACAGTTGCTTGGGCAGACAAATGTACTTTGTAACTCCTCCATCAGTTCTCAAACTTCAGTTTGTACAAGAATCACCTGCATAGCTTGTTAAAATGCGAAGTCCCAGGCCCCACCCTACAGAGATTGAAGTTGAGGTAGAACCTAGAAATGTAAATTTTTAATCTTTATTAGAGTTTAAAATATACTTTTATTTCACTGTCATGGTGGCATCAAGATGTATTTGGAGATGTTTAGCCATGTTTGTTCATCAGTATAAAAAAAATCTGGCTACGAACTGCTATGTAACTAAAAATTTTAAGAAGATTACCCTGTTTTAAAATTTCCTTTATTTCCTTAGATCTTTATGAAACATTTCATCTTATGTAGGTCATAGTGCTTTATAACAGATTGATGTGTTCTTTTCCCGTCCCCTTAATACAAAAAAAAAAAAAATGTATTCAATCAGTTATTCTGACATTTCACTAAGTACAGGATTCATAATGTCAACATTATTAGATCAGTCATTTAAGTGGGTCCATATGTGTTCATCCTCATTGTGCCAAATACCCACTCAAAAAATAAGTTGAATAGTAGATGCCTCCAGGTGTATATAACCACCTTTGGTTTTTTTAAGTGAATTAGCCCTGTTTAACAGGTCAAATTGCTAGTCTACGTAAATAAACTAGAAAAGACTCAAGTGTGCAGCTGTACATATCATCAGATGGCAAGTTCATGTGAACAGAAACCTCTAACTAACCATACATTTGAACAGTTCTCTGCTACCACTGCAAAAGCCCCTCCGGAACAAAGCTATAGTTTGGAATTTAGAAGAAACCTGATGAGATAAAATAACAGGTGGCTTTTCTGTAGCAAAAATTAATTAAAACCATTTTTACTCAAGCAATTTTAAAGACCGAGTTTCAAATAAATATGCAAGCAAAGCCTCTAACTTTAGAAGATAAACTAGAAATATAAACTAGCAGTGAAGCAATAATCTCTTCCAATTAGTTCTCCAATCCCATTATTTAGATAATTATTTAGTGTTCATCTACGATTTTTGGAGTTTTTTTTTCTTTTTAATCTCCTTTTCTAACTGACAGTTGACCAGATATACCAACAAATAAACCTTAAATCATACTGCATGAAACAAATGACCTTTAATTCCTGATGAACCAGATTGAACTCCTTAATCTCTTAAAATCCCTGTGGGTATTTTGAAAACTTTTAAAAATTAAGTTATATTCTTATCCATTTGTTAGTCCACATTATTAATGAAAAACTCTTAGTGGTTTACATAAACATTTAAGTCTCGAACACTGGCGTGATCTGATTCAAGGTCTTGAGAAGGCTGTCTTGACTTCTTACTGTAGGACGTCACCACTGCCCTCTGTGGAGTGGAGGCAAATTTCCATATTTAAGTATAAAGAAAACTTCTGAGATTTCTCAGGCTTGGATTATAACCTTTTGTTAAGAAGAATGCCAAATATATATGCCAGTTGTTAAATTTTTATAAAACTGAACATGAAACAAAAAAATGAATTCGAGCTAAGCATACTTTTTGAGAATGAACGAGACATGATGAGACATGACACCCTTATCACTCATAATCAAAAACTTCAATTTCCTGCCTGAAACTGACTTGGTACAACATCTACAACTGATTTTAAGTAGTGTAAGATGACTTACATTTTAAAGGCCTATACAAACTTTTGAAAGCACTTATACACATTTTACAGTCAAAACTAATCTATGGAGCCCCTTTCCTTCCACATAAAATAGTCTTCACATATTTTGCAGTTGCCTTTACTGTGTTTTTTTTAATGTGTTTTTAATTTACGCCATCCTGGATATAAAATAGGATTTTTTTCCCCTATTTTGGATGCTTTAGGTAATTCTTAAGAACTTAAAATTATTAAATATTTGTACTTCATATGAAACTCTTCCTACATAGCTTCTGACCAGTAAAGAAATATTCCTTAGGCACTGTGAGGTGTATTAACAATGAAGCATGAACCCAGGCTGAAGTGTACAATTTGATTATAACTAGCAACAGTTAAAACGTTATCTTAGCTGCAGACAGCAAGAAATGCATTTACCCCACTACTCCTGAGATTCTTAAGAGGAAAAACTAATTTCACAGACAATCTTCAAAAGAATCCATATAGGTAATTCTAAGAACTACACATATAGGGTATTTAAAAAGTAGTTTTCTTTTGTAAGGCATCAATTATAGATGAATAGAATGCGTATCTAACATAAGATGGTTAACACTCGATACCATAAAGCCATTTATCTTTTAAATTTCTCTAATTTCTGCTACTTTTACCACCAGCTTAAATAAGAAGGCTCCTTGGCCTAATCAACTATGGTTATAAAAAAACTAAGACATCTGAAACTATTAGGCACATCAAAGGTACAGTTTATGTAGTTCAAGGTTCCCTTCTTAAGGAGCACATGAGTTACCTGGCACATCATACATATGGAACTGTAAAGATCATCCACTAAATTCAACTTTCACATTTTTAGTCAAACTGAAAGACTTAATAGTAAATATTCAAACATACCATATCTTCAGTTACAACTGAATAAATGTAACATTTTACCGATAAAAAGCCAGAGTTTAAGCATGAGAAACCTTCATACACTGTGCTAGTATTGGTCTCTTCTTTTTAGATGAAAGCCAGTCATCAATACTTTCAACACAGCAGTTTAGAAGTTAACGTCCAAAATAGGTGACTTGGTTGTAGTCCATAATTTAGCAATTCAATGCCACTGGCATCATAATGCTGTGGAGATCACATGTATCTCCAAATTTTAGTCCGATTTGTCTTTTTTCTTTCCTGTTAAGGGCACTTTGTTTACAACAGCAGACCCAACAGCTGTAACACCTCCAGCCACAGCAGACACACCCCCTTTCACCAGCCCTATTCCCATGGAAGGTACAGTTGTAACAGCTGTTTTGGTCACCTCCAGACTCTTTCCACCAATCCAAGCCACACCACCAATGGTGGCACCAACGGCTCCCTTTGTAACACTGAAGATACCCCCAGTCACACGGGACAACATGCCTGGTTGCTGCTGTGGGTGATCTTTCATTGAACCTAATGAAAGAAAATATCATGAGAAAGTCAAATACAAGTCTTTAAAAAGCGCTACAAAAAAAATTTTTTTAAATAAAAAGGGCACACAAATCACTAAGTAACCTTGCTTCCTAACAATCAGCAGGTTGATTTATCAAGCCAATCACATAAATACAAATGAACAGCTCTTCCCTCAAGACATATATAACAATTTATAGTTGTACACACGTTTTTAAAATACTTTTAGTATCTATTAGAGGAAATGCTTTAGAGACAAGACAACTTTTATAAAACAGAATCCTATTTTAAGTATTTCTTTGATGTAGCTTTGTAGTTGTTAATTAACCATCTTTACATTATATCCTAAAAGGGGCATGAACCCACTAGGATAGCTATTATCAGAAAATAAGAAATGTTGACAAGGATATAGGGAAACTGGAACCCTCATCCATTGCTTGTGGGATTGTAAAATGGTACCAACACTGTGGAAAACATTTTGGTGGCTCCTCAAAAAGTTAAACATAGAACTACCACATTACCCATCAATTTCACTCCTACATATATACCTTAAAGATTTGAAAGCAGGGACCCTAAAGATTTGAAAGCAGGGACTCGGACAGATACTGGTACACCAATACTGATTGCAGCATTATTCACAATAGCCAAAAGGTGGCAACAACTCAAGTGTTCAACAGAGGCACTGATCAATAAAATGTGGCATATACATACAATGGAATATTATTCAGCCATAAGAGAAATGAAGCTCTGATACATGCTACAACATTGATGAACCTTGAAAACATTACGCTGAGTAAACTAACTCAGACACAAAAGGACAAATATGGTATGATCCAATTTATATGAAATATCCAGAACAGGCAAATGCACAGAGATCAAAGTTTGTTAGTGGTCACCTGGGATGGGTGAGAGAGTGAGATGGGGAGGTACTGCTTAAAGGGTGCTGAGTTTCAGTTAAGGGTGATGAAAAATTTGGATAGTAGTGACGGTTGCACAACATGGGAAACATAATGTCACTGAATTGTACACGAAGAATGGTTGAAATGGCAAATGTTTTATTATATATTTCAACACAATTTTTAAAAAAGGAACATGAAGGAAAGAAAAGATAAATATATTTAGCCTTCATTTCCTTGATTAAAAAATTCAATCAATCATTACTGAAACAACTCTTTTTACTCAAAGCAACGGTTCTCAAGGTACGGTCTGGGGCCTCTGGGAAACCATGAGACCATTTCAGAGGTTCCATCAGGTATCATTTATTTCCATACTACTACTAAGATGTCATTTTGCCTTTTCAATTTCATTCTGTCACAAGTGTACAACAGTCTTCCAGAGGCTACATGACACGTGATAACAAAACAGGCTGAATGCCAAAGCAGCTTTGAGATCTAGTTGTTTTCTAATTAATCCAAACATTAAAGAGATTTGCAAAAATGCAAAAACAATGCCACCCTTCTTAAAATTTTTTTTTGTTTTGGAAAATAGTTACTTTTAATAAAAATATGCTAGTCATGTTAACTGTAGTGGGTTTATTGCGTTTTTTAAATGAACAAAATATATAAACTTCTCAGTTTTTATTGCTAATATACTAAATATTACCTATAACCCACAAAGACACAAGCTCTTTAGGGTCTCCAATTTTTGAGAGTGTAAAAGAGCCCTGAGACCAACAAGTTTGAGAACCACTGATTTAAATATTTGGGTTTCTGCTCTATGTGCTCCTTTGATGGTATTTAAAAAGCTAATGCTGTGTGAAAATAGGAAAACTTCATCACTTAAAATCATGTTACCTACTTGAAATTATTTGTATTTAGATGTTAAGTAAGTACTGACAAACTACAGCTAAGGTTAGCACTTAAATCACTGCCTCAGTGATTCTGATGGAACAGAGCCTGCTTTAAGCATCTAGTTTTTAAAAAAAACTCCATAGATACCCCACAGAAAGGTAACATCGATATGAAAAATTCAGATTTATCTAAATCACTGAGTCTCTTCTCTTTGGTTTATTTGTTTGGGTGTTTTGTTGTGTTTGTTTGTTGTTGTTTAAACAGAGCCACTGAAATTGACATGTAACCTCAAACTCAAACACAAAATGACTGGCAGGAAGACTTCATAAAAATTTGCTTGTGCCAGCCCCAAATGAGCACATGCCTTTTCTCCCTTTATAATCTAATGATTTAGGCAGCAGCAAGTGAGCAATGGTGTTTTTCTAAACTTCATGGGAAAATATTTGGCAAACTATACAATTCAGGTTTTAACCACTGAAAAAGTACAATCTCACACAATAAAGGTACATTCTTGGGCACATAAGTCCAAGTAAGATCACCAAAGCTATTAGATCCTAGCAGAATGAGGTTAGCAGAGAAGGTAACGTGGGGAAACTGAAAACATTTGACTATCGTGTCAATAGATGACTATCCTGACTCAGTACTGAAGTCACTCCTGAGGTTCACTCTTCAGCTAAAGATTAGCCAGGCCCATAAAACAAAATGAGACTAAATGGGCCCACCATCCCAAGGGCAAGGACGAGAAGGCAGGAGGAGACAGGAAAGCTGGTAATGGGGAACCCAAGGTCAAGAAGGGGAGAGTGTTGACATGTCATGGGGTTGGCAACCAATGTCACAAAACAATATGTGTATTAACTGTTAAATGAGAAACTAATATGCTCTGTAAACCTTCATCTAAAGCACAACAAAAAAATTTGAACCCCCAAAGTATATATATATGACTACCCTGTGCAAAAAGAAAAAAATCCTGAAAATTGAGTTTTTTCTAATATACAAGGCACAAGTTTACCCGGCGACAGTTTTTCCTTTTCATTGTTTGGAGATTTTACATCCTATCACAAGTGGGAAAACGTGTGTGTGTATGTATGCACACACAAAAAGAACATGCTACATGCATGCAACTGGCTGGATTTATAAAAACCAATCAAACATTTTTCTTATTAAAATTATTTGAGTGATAATCATAGTTAATATAAACCTTAAAATGGAAAAGGCTGAGGAGGCATTACTAGGCTGAAGATACAGGTGAACATTTGAATAGATTATGAAATTATGATGGAAAGGATTACATAATCAGTAATTCTTTTGTAATAAAGGTCAATGGCACTAGGAAAAGAGGGAAATTCTGATTTGAGAAATGAAACAGATAACTGCCTCATGCTGAATACCTTATAAGTAAAATTATTTTGTGTATATGCATTTAATGAAGACAAATAACTATTCCTAATCAAAGCAGATAAATATTTATGCTGCTGAAGTCTTTAATTACAGAGTACCAAACCAAACCCGTTGCTGTGGAGTCCAACTCATGGGGACCCCATGTGTTACAGAGTAGAACTGCTCCATGGGGTCGTCTTAGCTATAAACTTTATGGAAGCAGGTTACCCTGCCTCTCTTCCATGGTACCACTGGGTGGGTTTCAACCACCAACCTTTAGGTTAGTAGACAAGCGCAAACTGTTTGCACCACCCAGGGACCTTTACTTATGATTACCACCATATAAATTATCTGCTTTGTAGATTATTCTTATTTCGCAGGTTGACATATAGACAATCCTGTGGCTTTGTTCTCTTCCTTGACAATCATGCTCCTGGATGGCCTTTATTTATCATTTTTCTGACTTTTTTCTCACAAAGTCCTGGTTAATTTTCTCACTGAGCCCTAACTTTTCTTTTCAAAACTTCACAGTTCTAGTCCTAAAAAAATAAAAAGAGCTGAGCCAGTAATTTTCCAGACTCTTCCTCCACCAAAAACAAAAAGAAAACCCAAAGAGCTAAATTAACCCTAATCAGTTAAGTTACCTCCATCTTCTTTTGGCATTTAAGTATGAGCTTGTCATTTTGCATGTTTCCTAGCAATTTCATTTTTGCCTACCAGTGTAAGAAGAAATATAGGAAGAAAATTTCAGACAAGTCTCTAACAGAGCTAGGAAGAAAATACAATACCTAAAGTCACAACTTCTAGCCCTATCCTCTTCCCAGAGACATCCTAGTCTGTCTGCTACCCCATTTCTATCAGTCAGCCACTTCATCCATTTTCTCCAATTTCTTTTTTCAGATTTATAACTATCCTGTATAAACATGGAATTCTCCAAGGAGATCACAATATAGATTAATTTTAGTAATATTCCACACCAAAACCATAAATAAAAATGCCTGTAATAATCTTATATATACTCAGGACATTCATGTGTGCAGTTAGTGTTTCCAAGTAAGAATAAAATGATTCATGATGTCACAATTTTCAAACTAAGAGAGAACTATAATTTAGAAAAACAAATTAAACAGACCCCAAGACCATGTAGAAATATAAATACAATTACACTGATAATGAATAATGAGTTCATCAACAAATCTTCAGTGATTTTTTTTTTGTACACACTACATCAAAACTAAACATCGTTCATCCTTCCTCCCTACCCTACACCAAGTGAAAGGATATTCTCTTACTCATGAAATGGCCTTAAAAGAGTAAAAGAGTGATGGAAATACATAATAGTTATCATCAATATTAGTGTTTTCTTATTACAGGCTAAAAATGTTTATCTTCAATTATTTTCTGGAGTATATTTACTGACAAGGTAAATGAGTTACATTACTTTAAATTTAATAAAAACAATCAGAGCTTTAATTCACCAGAATATCTGTTCCACTCTTACTGTTGTAGATGTATTCTTACCTTCTGGTGGTTCATCACTAAGGTATGATGGGATTTCTTGTTGGTTTTTATCTGCCTGATTCATGGTCTCCTTTAAAAAAAAAAAAAATCATATTTCATTTTAACCTCAATATGTAAGACCAGCTCTTATCACACGCCGATTTAAGACTTAATCAACTTTATTCAGAAAAACATTTTAAAACACCTGCCAGAAGACTGCTACATCTCATCTCTCTCTAGTTCAAATTGCGGTGTTTAAGAAACGCTTTAAATTACACCAGTGGACAATAAAAATCTGATCTGAAACATCAAGCAGAGAGGTTATTGTTGTGTTTCAACTTAAACTGAAAATTACTAATTGAAAGAGAACTGGAAGGCTGGGGTTAGCTGGCTAAAATTTTAAGTGATTCCTCCTATAGGATATTGATTAACTCAGTTGCAGTTTATTTCATAATAGGCTTAAAGATAGGCCTATACCATAACTTAAAAGGTGTTCCATCTGAAAAAATTCTAAAAAAATTACATCCTTCACCTTTGAAGATGATACCACCAATACGAATCAGTAAGAGATGATTCTGATGACTTTTTATGTTTTTAGACCTTTAGGAACAGAAGCAACAACAGAATTCAAACATTATCTAAGAAAAAAAATATGTTCTATGATTACCTTTATGTAAAATAGAAAGAGCACGTAAGAGGTAAGGAAGGAGCCTCGGTGGCGCAGTGGTTAACTGCTCGGCTGCTAACCGAAAGGTCTGCAGTTGGAATCTACCACCCACTCTGTGGGAAAAAGATGTGGCAGTCTGCTTCCAGAAAGATTTCAGCCTAGGAAACCCTATGGGGCAGTTCTACTCTGTCCTATAGGGTCACTGTTGAGTCAGAACCGACTTGATGGCAATGGGTTTGGTTTTCTGGTTTTTAAGAAGTAGAGTAGAGTCCCTGGGGTTGCCACGAGTTAGAATCGACTCGACAGCAACTAGTTTTTAAGTAAGGTACGTTGGGATGAAGAAAACACGGTTAAACTTTCTCAATTTCCTTTACTGTCTTAACATATTTGCTTTTAAACTCACTTCACTAAGTTAAGATTAAAAAGTCTAAATGTGTTCTTTATGATACATTGTCTTGGTAGAACACTAGGGTTGTGATCCCACAGTCATCTAGTGTCTCCTAGTCATACAAACTTGGAGCCTAAGTTACTGTATTTCTCCATATACGACAGAGATTAAAAGGATATTGTGAAAACTAACAAATGATTAATTTTCTGGTAAGTACTTCAATACATTAATTAGCAAATATCGATTATCTCTACAGACCAGGCAATGTTTTAGGTGTACAGGATATTATAGTGATCAATACAGATCAAAAAAAAATCCCTACAAGCATGTAATGGACACTCTAGTTGGGGAAAACAAACAATAAACAAATATAACCAGTTGCCATCCACTCAGACTCATGGCAACCTCATGAATATCAGAGTAGAACTGTGCTCTACAGGGTTTGCAATGGCTGATTTTTCAGGAATAGATCACCAGGTCTTTCTTCTGAGGTAGCCCTGGGTGGACTCAAACCGCCACCCTTCGGGTTAGCAACAGAGCATGTTACCCCTTGGAATCCCCCAGGGACTCCAAACAAATATACAAAGACTACGAGGAACCCTAATGGCACAGAGGTTAAGCATTTAGCTGCTAACCTCAAGGTCAGCAGTTCAAACCCACCAGCCCCTCCACGGGAGAAAGGTGTGGCAGTCTGCTTCCGTAAGGATTTACAGCCTTGGAAACCCTATGAGGCAGTTCTGTGCTGTCCTATAGGGTCACATGAGTTGGAATTTGACTTGACGGCAATTGGTTTATACTATATGTCAGGTGATGTTAAAATGCTATGGAGAAAATATTTCACTGAGAAAAGGGACGCGGGGGGAAAGGATGTAGTATTTTAAATAGGCCAGTCTGTAAAGCGACCTCTCAAAGGAGGTAAGGAAACAAGACATCTGGGTAAAGACCCTTCAGGCAGAAGAAACAGCAAGAGCATAGGCCAAGGCAGGGCTTGCCTGGGGTGTTCTAGAAACAGCAAAAAGAGTATGGCTGGCCCATTTTAAAGGGCATAGGAGAGGAGGTCAGAGTGAGATCCACATGGACAGTCTGACATTTACTCTAAATGAGACAGGAAGCCAGCAAAAAGTATTTAACAGGGGAGGAATATGTTCTGATTTACATTTTTAAGAGATCTTTCTGGCTGCCGTGAGGAAAACAGGTAAGAGAGCAAGCATAGAGGCATAAAGCCCTGTCAGGAGAGTATTTCAATAATCCAGGCAAAAAAAATTGGTGGCTTGGATGAGGGTGGTAAAAGAGGTCATGAGAAAGTACAGATTTTCAAGGGTGATTTTTACTCCTATGATTCATCTTGCAATGTCTTTAATACCTAAATCCTGTGTAAAATGCAACTTCACTGTAGCCCACAGGAGTCCAGCAGCACATGCCATGTATTTAATAAATATCTTTTAGTTGCTCTAGTTGAAAACTCTATGGAGCAGTTCTACTCTGCACACATGGGGTTGCCGTGAGTTGGAATGGGCTCAGTGGTAATTAACAACAACAAATGAAAACTCTGGCTCAGGCCACATGTCAAGAGCACATATCTTATCCTGGTCTAGTCTGTCATCCCATACACACTTAAGGTTTAAAAAGCAATAGGACACATCATCTCTGACAAAAAAAAAAACAGCAAAAGAATATCAGCTGGTGCATTATTAAGAGGAGTTCTTTCTTAAATGCTTTGTCTTAATTTTAAAACTCCCTCAAACCAGAAAGTTACATTTATTTCCATTCATATTTAGAATTTCTTTGATATATCATCATGGTAAGATCATGACAAATCACACAGCATAGTGATTAAAGCTCTGGGATCAGAAAGCCCAGGCTTGAATCTCAACTCAACCATAAATTGTGTGGCCGAGAACAAAAACTTCATCAGATCCTTGCTGTCCAGGAGATTTAAAATATAAATTAAAGATATTCTAGCCCCACCCCGAGGATTAGAATACTATTTAACAAATTCCAAAATAATATATGCAGAAATTCATGGCAATATATGTGTCCCTTTTTGAGGAATATGACTATTTTGGAGCCACTGTCTTCCCGCCCCCCTCCCCAAAATTCCAAGAGGATACTTTGTCTAACTTGTTCATCACTGTAATCCCAGTATCTACATACCATCCACACACACACACAAATCCAAGAGCCTAGCCAGCTTATCAACTCGTCAACAGAAGCTACCATATCCTATACAGAAATATGGTGAAAAGAAATCCACAAAAACATCTTGCATGTTTTAGCTGGAGTTTAAAAACCAGTATGATTACAACAGTAACTGCATATATTTCAAAACTGTGTTTCTGGTTCCTAGCCTACAAATCCCTACTAAGTCTTACCCTTTCCTCCTAATACAGAATCCCTTAGGGGGAAGAAAAAAAGACTTAATTTTTCCACATTGTATCTTGTAATTAAAAACAAAGAAAGACCACCATTTTAAAATATTAGAGCTCCATTATACCACGACAGCAGACAAAATACATGCAAATTTATCTAGATACGAACTGACTTTATCCTTCTGTGGGAAGACAATGAAAAGCCATGAACAATTTCTGAGCAGACTAACATTTGTCAGATCTGAGCTTTAAGAAGCTAATAAAAGCAAAAACAGATGGAAGAACAGAGATTAAATCCAGTAAGTGGCTACTGCAGTAGTCCAGTGAAATGGAGTTAACGGTTTGAACTCTGCCAGTTTTTCCTATCTCAATGAATGCTCAGGCCAAAAACTAGGAGTCATCCTTGACTTCCTCTTTTTTATATCCTCATATAATCATCAGTAAATTCTGTTGTCTAAGTAAATCCAAAACATGACCACTTCTCACCACCTGTACTGCTACCACTTTAGTCTAGTAAACCATCACAGACTACTGCAAAATCTCTTAACTGCTCTCCGAGCTTCCATCTTTGCCCTCACTTCAGTTTAACGTCAAACCTCTACTTAAAATCCTCCAACTGCTTCCTATTTTGCTCAGAATAAAACTTAGAGTCTTTACCATGGCTTTGAGCCTGACATCATCCAACTCCCATTTCCAGTATGATAGCATCTCCTATTCATTATCACCACTACAGGAGGCCTGCTTCTCTTAAATTGGGAATCATGAAGACAAACTCACCCCTAATCTCCTAAAACTGGGAAAGGAAAATAATCAGCTAGTAAGATTTAAAAGTACACACACAGGGAGACAAGCAGTAACCAACAACAAAAGTGTCATAGTGACAATTTTCAAATGTTACCCTTAAGTGACACATTAGACAAATCATCTTCACTAAAATCACTGAGCCATTAGTTCAACATATACCTGTAGCCCTACTATGTTCCACGTACCCTGTTAAAGTCTAAGATTTCAGTGTGATTAAGCACACACAAATTCTTCTCTAACCCAGAGTTTATCATCCAATGGGAAAACATTTCCTGGGCACTTACCAGTTTAGTGGAATCATTCATTCAAAAAATAAAAAACATTTGCTTTCTAGGATCTCATAATGCACACAAGCTTCTATTAAAAATGTACTTTCTCAAGGAATGCAATAAAGACAAAAGAAAAATCTTTCGATCAGCACAAATGATTTAACTTATTCTATGGACATAAATCAGTCCTACCTTTTGGTCTTGACGTGAACAAATTATTACACTACTAACTAAAACCAGTTATAAGTGGGTTTCTAAGAAAATTCTGAATTGTGAACAACTGCTTAACTATAGACTATTTATCATCACTGCAAATTTATCAGCAATTACTTTAAGCATTTTTCACCAAACCAAACCCACTGCCGTGGAGTCTATTCCAACTCATAGCAACCCTATAGGACAGTGTAGAACCACCCCATAGGGTTTCCAAGGCTGTAATCTTTACAGAAGCAAACTGCCACATCTTTCTCCCAGTGGGTTTGAACCACTGACCTTTCAGTTAGCAGCCAAGTGCTTAACCACTGTGACACCAGAGTTCCTGCATCATAGATATAAAAAACTCAAAAACCCATTGCAGTAGAGTTAGTTCTGACTCATAGTGATCCTATAGGATAGAATAGGACTTCCCCATAGGGTTTCCAAGGAGCAGCTGGTGGATTCGAACTGGAACCTTCTGCTTAGCAGCCAAGCTCTTAATCACTGAACCACAGCAGATGGCAAATACATTCGGCAAGGACTAATAACAACACTATTCCCTAGAGGATAATTTATTCCAATAATAGAAATAAGTAAACAAATGCAGCTCCGGAGCTTTCTTTTTTTTTTAAAGGAAAACAGATGAATCAATGTTGTTTGTGGATTTCAGTAACATTTTATGTATAAAGTTTTAATTCAAAATGGAAACGAAGTCTGAAAACAGTTCCCAAACTTGCCTATGGATACCACTCACCTCTTCCTGCACCAAAGGAAGTTAAATAACACTAACAAGTTGTATAAAGCCTAACTACAAAATACAGTGCACACCAATTTACTTTAAAGACTCTTCAAAATACCTGTTATTAAACAGTAAGTGCCAATTTCCCTGTGTAAGAAAAAGAAGACTAAATGTGTTAGCTAAACTCTTCTAAGTATTCTATATATAGCAACTTTGCCACATCCTCACTCCCGTGTTTTTGCTTCTTTGCCAAGTGACTACAGAGAGTTTAAAAATGTATTTATACAGAGCTTCAATGCACAAATGCATCAAAAAGCAGTGTATATGAAAACACCAGCTAACTGTTTTTAGGCTTCTCTAGGAGCCCTGGTGGCGTAGTGATTAAGCATTCAGCTGCTAACCAAACGGTTAGAAGTTCGAATCCACCGGGCGCTCCTTGGAAACTCTATGGAGCAGTTCCACTCTGTCCTACGGGGTCGCTATGAGTCGGAACTGACTCGACAGCAACGGGTTTGGTTTTTGGTTTAGTTAACTATGCTGAACACGCTGCTTTTAAAGACGGTACCTACATTAAATCAACAGCAAATAGACAATGAGAAATGCGCTGAATCTGGCAGGGAAGTGCTCTTGGATGGGTACGAAAAAGTAATCTGCCAATGAAACTTTTAAGTGCACACGTAGTGACAATTTTTAGATGTCGTCCTTAAACTTCAGGCAGAATTACAACCCTCTATCAAACCAGAGAACCAGTATACCAGTCATCTTCACTAAATTGTACCTCATTAAGTCAACAGATATTTGCATCCCTACTGTGTGTCAAACACACTGTTAGGCACTGAGCTTTCAGTGTAACAACATACAAAGGTCCTATTCAGAAGGAGTTTATAAATTATCCAGTAAGACATCTTCAGGAAGTAGGGAAACAGAAAACATTCAGCGAATGAAACAAACAAAAAGGGTAAAGATTTTCCTGGAGTTTAAAAGAATCAAACACACACACGACCTGCATATTTATTTGCCTAATGTAGTAACCACTTTAATTTTTCTAACGATGTTTTCTACATACAGATTTTTACTGAACTTGGCTTCTGGTACATCTGTTAACAAAAACTAAAGAAATGAAAGTGCAAAAAGCAAAACAGGATGCATATGGGTTTTTTAAAGGTTACTTCTCCCTTTTTTATAAACAACAGGCCTGTACACACACACTCCCCCCATATACCTGCTGTGTAATATCGATATTCCTCGGGAGCCTTTTAAAGAACCCACACCCATGGAAGTTTTAAAGGTTAAACAATAGCATATAGTAAGTACAAACAGATAGCAAATAAAGTCTCTTCATTTGAAATTAGCACAAATGTTCACTTGAAATTGTTTCACAGTTGAGGGAGTAATAAACAAAAACTCTCTTTTCCTAGGTGTTTCTAAACCCTTCCTGGAGGCCCTTTCTCCCCCCACTGATCCCTTTAGACACTAGCAAGCCTTTTTTTTTCCTTTAGCAGAGGGAGTGACGTGGCAGGAGGCAGAAAATGACCCTGGAGAAGCCATGGCTAGGGCTGAGCTCGGCACCTCCTCCCTCGGCTCCACGGTGTGCACTCAGCACACTCCCACTCCGTGGAGTTACAGAATGTCTGGGTAAGAAGGGGTTAGGAGACGCGATCTGGTTGGAAGTGGGAGCTTGGGGACCAGTCTTGGAGCTGCGTGTGCATAGCAGGCATAGTTTTTATTTAGACTGAGAAGGCAGGAATGGCACTGACGGGTGCTCCAGCACTCCCCAGTCACCCCCTGGTGCCATCAGCGCCCTCTCCATTCCCACACTTTCAGATTCAGGGTAGGCGTGGAGGTAGAGCCTTCCCACCAGGAAAGCCTACAAAATGCCACGTCTTGGGCGCCCAAGACAGCAGTTTATCAACAGGTCAGGAGTCAGTGGGGCGGGGAAGCCCCGAACACAAGTCCCCCCGCTACATCCCTCTCCCAGGCGGCTGACACCCTCCCCCCAGCTCCGACCCCCAAGGAACGAAGAAATCAGGCTCCAAGGAAGCCCCCAGTCTCAAACCATGGCGGAGATGTCAGGGACGTGGGAAGAAAAGCAGCCCCGCCAGCAAACCTCTATCCGCCCCCAAATTCGCGCCGCCCTCCCTTTCCCGCTCAGTCCCCCCAAAGGCCCGACTTAGAGCAGGAGGCCTGAGGAGCGAGGAGACGCAGTGCAGGAAGGCTGGCGGAAGAAGGCGAGAGAGAAGAAGGCAGGCAACCGGGCCGGCGCCCCCCGCCCTCCCAGTCGGCTTTACTCACCGCCGGGGCCGGAGGCCGGCGCCTGGGGCTGGTGCCGAGAGAGGGAGCGGGCAGCACCGAGGAGGGCTGAGGCGGCCTGGGGCGGCAACGGCAGCTCGGATAGCCCCGGGCTCAAGAGACGCCTCCGCAGGCTGTAGGGCTAGGAGACTCCGTTGGCAGCGGCGGCGGCCTCTGGCTGCGGACGTGGCGCCCCAAGCGACCCACCCCCTCCGCCGCCTCCTCAGCTCCCGCCTCCTCCCGCGGCTCAGGCTCCGACGCTCGGGCTCCAACGCGCACGCGCGCTTGCACACTCGTGCCCCCTCCCGTGCCCACCGTGCACACGCCCACCAGTTTCTGGAACTGCCCAGCCCTCACAGCAGCCTCCCGCCCGCCCCCTCCCGCCGTGCGCACGCGCGATGCCCCTACCCCCACCCCCCGATCTCTGTTCCCGCCCCTTGGGGCCCTGGGTGCCTCCGCGGGAACCCCCAGCTGCCCTGCGCGCGCGCCCTCTTCCGGGGTTTCCCCGCCCCCTTCCCCACCGTCCAATCAGATCGGGCGAGGGGCGTGAAGCTGGGGAACGTGTTGGCTTAGGCCCCCAGGCCCTGCGCGCGAGCTACTGCGGCTTTTCGAAGCCGGTTCCGCCACCGAGTAACGGTCACTCGGAATTCATAATCTTCACCCCAGGGAATGTGGGACGGTCGCGCAGGGACTTCAACCTACTTACCGTGCCTACTACCCCTCAGCAGGGTGTTTAGCTGGGCCTTCACCCCTTTCATCACCTCGGCGGGCCACCTTACAGCCCGTGAGTGACCAACTGATAGCAGTGGGGACAGTGCTTATGTTTTGTTTTATCTTTCCTGCCTTAGAAGTGAGCTCGAGAGTAAGAATTTCTTTGGTTAGTCATAGTCACCACAAAGCTTAGTGCAGTGCCAGCGGCTCACCAGGCAATCGATATTTGTTGAAGAGAGAGGGTGTTTGGTATTGAAAAGAAAACTGAATTGGAAATTAGAAAACCTGGCTTTGTGTCCCTTCCTTACCGCGTACCGACTAAGTGCCTTTTCAAGTCTCCCAGCTTTGGCAAGGGCTCTCCTTCCCGGTATAGAAGGTGTTGAGAAGCGTGTACCAGGTAAGAGGATATAGGCCCTGGACTATTGTCCCACTTTACCAGAACCTAAGGTATAGGTGATGTGAGGCCTCCTGGGAGCTTCAAAATGGGGATTATAATAGCCACCTCACAAGACTGTTGTGAGGAGTGGACAAGATAAGGTGCGCAAATGAGGCTGAACAATGTGAGTGGTATTTATTATTAACTTCTCTTTGCCTCTCTTTCCACAGCTATAAAATGAGGATGATAATAAATCCTTCCCATGTGGGTTGAGAGGATTAAAAGAGATCGTAGGTATGAAAGTGATTTATAAACTGCAAAGTCCTATACAAATGTGAGATTTTCCTTTTACAAGACCAAATATACAAATAAAGCAACCAATAAATAACCTCACAAAATATTATTTTCAAATACAAAGTAATCCCAGTGGTGATAACTGAATACAACTGTTGATGAAGCTCTGGATAAAACAAGCTAACCAAGGAAAGCATCCTGGAAGAAGCTAAGTCTGAAACAGGTCTTAAGTGGAATGAACTAAATATAGTTTATGGCTTCAGCCTTATCAATGATTTATCAAAGCATCTAATTGAATCCACTTAGACCACAGTGCTGAGAATATCAAGATATTTTCATTTTCCAAAGCTAAAGGAGAAATTAACCTTCTCATCTGAAAATAGAATTGGATGATTAGCAGGATCTGTGGTGGTGCTGGTGGTTGTTAGGTGCCAACTCATAGTGACACTGTGTACAACAGAAGGAATCACTGCCCAGTCCTGCACCATCGTCACAATCGTTGCTATGTTGCAGCCCTTCATTGCAGCCACTGTGTTAGTCCATCTGATTGAGAGTCTTCCTCTCTTTGGATGACCCTCTACGTAGCATAATGTCCTTCTCTAGGGACTCGTCCCCCCTGATAACATGTCCAAAGTATGTGGGACATAGTCTCTCCATCCTTGCTTCTAAGGAGCATTCTGGCTATACTTTTTCCAGGACAAATTTGTTCATTCTTCAGGCAGTCCAAGGTATATTCAGTATTCTTCACCAACACCATAATTCAAATGCATCAATTCCTCTTCAGTCTTCCTTATTCTTTGTCCAGCTTTCACATGCACATGAGAAGATTGAAAATACCATGGCTTGGGTAAGGCACACCTTAGTCCCCAAAGTGACATCTTTTTAAGACTTTAAAGAGGTCTTTTGCAGCGAATTTGTCCATCATTTGATTTCTTGACTGCTGCTTCCATGGGCCTTGACCTTGGATCCAAGCAAAATGAAATCCTTGACAACTTCAATCTTTTCTCCATTTATCATGATGTTGCTTATTGGTCCAGTTGTGAAGATTTTTGTTTTCTTTATGCTGACGTATAATCTGTAGTGAAGACTGTGGTCTTTGAACATCCTCAGTAAGTGCTTCAAGTATGGTGAAAGGATACAACCTTGACACACACCTTTCCTGACTTTAAACCATGCAATATCCCCTTGTTCTGTCTGAATAACTGCCTCTTGGTCTATGGACAGATTCCTCATGAGCACAATTAAGTTTAATGGAATGCCCATTCTTCCCAGTGTTATCCATAATTTGTTATGATCCACACCGTCAAATGCCTTTACATAGTCAATAAAACACAAGTAAACATCCTTCTGGTATTTCTGCTTTCAGCCAAGAGCCATCTAACATC
>NW_004443963.1:8642856-8651965 GCF_000243295.1 Trichechus manatus latirostris | reverse complement strand
TGCCACTCTCTGTCTCTTTATTGGTGCATTTAGTCCATTTACATTCAGCGTAATTATTGATAGGTATGAGTTTAGTGCTGTCATTTTGATGTAGTTTTTGTGTGTGTTATTGACAGTTTCTTTGTTCTACTTAATTTTCTGTGCTGAGTCATTTTTCTTTATGTATTTTCATCTTTTTCATTGTTGATTTTGTATTTACTAAGTATGTTTTTCTTCTTTTTTATTTTGATGTGTAGGACTGTTAGTTTCCTTTGTGGTTACCTTAATATTTACCTCTGTTTTTCTAAGTTTAAACCAATCTTTTATTTCTTTATATCACCTTGACTTCCTCTCCGTATGAAAGTTCTATGACTGCATTATTTAGTCTCTCTGTTTTGGTGTTGTCATCTTTTACACATTCACGTCTCTGTTTCCCTATTTTCAGTGTTTTAGCTTTGATTTATTTTTGCGACTTCCCCATCTGTGTTGATATCTGGTTGTTCAGCCCTGTGTTCTAGTGTCGGGTTGTTATCTGATGTTACTGCGTTTTTAAATTCTCTCTTTATCTTTGGTTTTGGCAAATTTGATTATAATATGTCTTGGTGACTTTTCTTTTGGAATCTACTTTATGTGGGGTTCGCTGAGTATCTTGGATAGGTATCTTCTCATCTTTCACGGTATCAGGGAAGTTTTCTGCCAACAAATCTTCAACCACTCTCTCTGTATTTTCTGTTATCCCCCCCCCCTTCTGGTACTGCAGTCACTCGTGTGTTATTCCTCTTGATAGAGTCCCACATAATTTGTAGGGTTTCTTCCTTTTTTTAAAATTCTTTTGTCTGAGTTTTCCTCAAATAAATTGGTGTCAAGGGCTTTATCTTCAGTCTCACTAATTCTGATTTCCATTGCCTCAATTCTCTTCCTATGACTTTCTATTGAGCTGTCTAATTCTGAAATTTTGTTGTTAATCTTCTGGATTTCTGTTTGCTACCTGTCTATGGATTCTTGCAGCCTGTTAAATTTGTCATTATGCTCTTGTATAACCTTCTTAAGTTCTTCTGTTCCTTTGTGTGTTCCTTGGCTTGGTCTGCGTTTTGCCTGATCTTCTGATCTCTTGAAGAGCTCTGTATATTAATATTTTGAATTCTACCTCTGGTAACTCCAAGACCTTATTTTCCTCTGGGAGTATTCTTGGTTCTTTGTTTTGGTCACTTGCTGAAGCTATCAGGATCTGCCTCTTTATGTGATTTGATATTGACTGTTGTCTTCGAGCCATCAATATGTTATTATATTATTTATATTTATTTATGTTTGCTTACTGTGTCCTAGCTTCTTGTTTTGTTTTGTTTTGATATGCCCAAGTAGGTTGGTCTTGTGAGCTACTTTTATTATTGGCGTCTTTGAAGCTCTCACGTCCCATCACCAGGTAGTTAGACCTGTTACTAGGTATGTGAGCCCAGAAGTCCTTTTACTTTTCTTTCGTGGAGTCAGCTTAGGTGTCCAGGTAGTCCATCACCAACTGTGTGGTGCAGGCTCTCACCTACAGTCCTAGGTGGGCAGGGATGTAGGGATGATTGGAGTAGGCACAGGTATCTGGCTGCAGTAGGGGGTTATGTGCTGAGCAAGGTAGGGGACTGACGGCTGCCCTGAGTGCCTGGGTGGAAGGCATGTCCCTGTCATGAATCTGCCACTCCCCCTTAGCTGTTGCAGTTGAAAATAGGCTTCAGGTATATACCCTGTTGTACTGTGCTAACGAAGGCCTACGCTGTTGAAATGGGCCCACACAGGTCTAGGCAGGGGTGAAAGGCATTCCAAGTCCATGGACCCCTTATGCCTGTGCCTAGGCAAAAGGGCTGTGCCTGCCCTGAGTTCCAGGCTTAGGGGAGCTGGCAGATTATCTTTTCCTGTTAGTTAATTTGTTCCCTCTCCAAAGCCGGGAGAATGGCTAGGGGCACACGACAGGTCCCTCTTCTGGCTCAGGGGGCACAGCAATTGCTGAAGCTGGATGGGGACTGGAGCAGAGTAGGGAGGGGGTGGGTAAATGGGAGAAAGGTACTTCCCGGGGGCGGGGTAAGGGTTTTTTTGATCCCACGCAGTAGGTCAGATGCTTGCACTTAACCTTCACAGATTCAGCACCACTTCTCCCTGGTTCCAGAGGCTTGAGCAGACTCTCTGCTGCTCAGTTTCTCCTCGAGTGGAAAACTTATTCTGAGCACTACGCTTGCCTCAGCCCATGAGCACCAGGCAATCCAGGCTGCAAGGTGCTGGCTAGGTCAGGTCTGGCAAATACTCCCTGCTTCTGAACTGTCTATCCCTCCCCCTGCTGCTCAGTCCGACTCCTCAACTTTGATTTTGATATTTGGCGCTCCTAGATTGTCATATATAATCGAGTCACTTGTTTTTTCAGGTCTTTGTTGTAAGAGGGACCACAGGAAGCATCTGACTACTCCACCATCTTGGCCCCGCCTCCTCAGAATCTCTCTGACATCCATTTTGGTCTTTTCTATCTTCCTTGCAGACTGTTGTGTTTATCCAGCATGTGAAAGGATGGATACTTCCTGTATTTTCTTGTTATCACGGAAATTTCTGTCATTAATATATAACCTCTCTAGGGTGAACCCTAGGCAAAATTATGAAGTGGACTTTTTCTTTCATCTGCTTCCCCTTGCACTTCTTTCTGTGAGAGAATTTGATTATAAAAGTTAAAATGACTGATAAAACTGTAGTCACTCCTGGGAGATTTTGCATTTTTACAGTTAATAAAGCTGTAATCTGTAATTGAAAACCAGCTAACATGTAGGAGGGCTCTTTTGGAGGTTGTGAGTTTACCAGAACCTCCTGAAACTGCAAGTATAGATAGCCACCTATTTCTTGTAAGTCTGACACTAGTCATTTCTTAGTGCTTAATTTTCTTACCTATGGAAATGAATAGCACCACTCACTGCTCACCCACCCCCAGGTCTAAAATGAGAATAAATACAATTGTGAAGGAATGGCTTCTACAAAAGGATACTATCTTGATTCTACTCTGTCCAATAAGGTCACTATGAGTCGAAATCAACTCCACAGCCACGGGTTTGGTTTTTTGTTTGTTTGGTTTGGTTTAGCAGAAGGAGCCTCAAGGAAATCAGTCCCTATTTACTTTATAGGCTGAACTCGTTGCGGTTCTTGATTCTCATTCTGTGAAATCCTTTTCTGGGATTATTAAAATGAAACTATTTCTGGATGTTATTTTGAAAGATTGTGTAATGACTTAAAAATAATAAATCCTTAGTGCCTTCAGGCAATATCTTTTAACAGAATAAAGCTTGATGTAGTATCTATCTGTTATCCAGTCTCTTAAATGGCTGAGTTTTCCTCTGGTTGGTTACACACAGAGAACCGTTTGCATTATTGAAAAACTGGAGAAATTAGATATGACATTGCTTGTTTAACAAAGCGTGGTAGTTCAAAGAATGAGGACCAGAAAGAAGAATCTGGAAGCCAGAAACATGAAAGCAGGAAATAAATTATTTGTAGACTGATAGTACATTGAAATTGAAAGAGATCTCAATTCAGCCTTCTACCCAACACATGAATCTACCTCCTAGCATATCCAAGGTGACACAGTGTTCATTGTTGAGCTGCCAGCAACTCTTCCCAGTGTTTCTATGATGACTCATGTGAATGGCAAATCACTTGGTGGGAGGTCTACATATTTTCCTAGGTTCATCATGTTTTCATGAATGTAATGCATTATCCTGGAATTTTGAAATGAACTGGACAATTAACTTTATATAGATTACCACCCAATGTTAATGATTTTCATTTTCACTTTCTTACTACTCTGCCTTTTCTGCTATGATTAAATGGACTATTCTTTATTCTTACTTTTCCCTGTCCCAATATCCTTCTTAATCTTTTCTGTGCTATAATAATAATAGTTAATATGGTGATTCTAACCCACCCAGAGGTGCCACAGACAACAGGCCTGGTGATCTGCTTTCAAAAGGTCACAGCCTTGAAAACCCTATGGAGCACAGTTCTACTCTGACTCACATGGGGTCACCATGAGTCAGTGTCAACTCGATGGCAACTAACAACAACAATATTCATTAGACGCAAGCACTTAGCATGTATCGTCTCATTTCTCCTAACAATCCAGTGGAGCAAGTTCTATAATTATCCCCATATTCATATGAAAAAATTGAGGCATAGAAAAGTTAGGTAATTTGCCCAAGGTCCCACAGGTGGCATACCCTGGACTGAAACCGAACTTTGTCTGTCTGTAGGGCCCAAGTTCTTAACCACTATATTCTGAGAAAAAGAAAAGCAGTCCCTGACATGGAGGAATTGGCCTGATGCTATTAGCTAGGTCTTAGTGTTGCTAGGAGCTGGCCTGGCACTCACAGATAGGTCTTGGTGTTCTCCTGTTAAACATAATTTTAGAGACCATCAATATCAGACAAAGTCACTGCATGATGTCCTGTCCATGATGATCAAAATAAAACCAAACCTACTCTGTAATCATGTCTGAACACAGTAAAATACATGAACATTGTCCAAACCACAAAATATCAAACATCCCCCCTCTCGGCTAATATGAATGCTGCTTTTTTTTTTTTTTTTCCCTTACCAATTACAGCTTTAGCTTCAGCCTAGCCTTCTTTCTCCAGTTTCTAGCTGCCCTTGAGTTGATTCCTACTCATGGCAACCCCATTTGTGTCACAGTAGAGCTGTGATCCACAGAGTCTGCAATGGCTGCTTTTTCAGAAGTTGATTGCCAGGCCTTTCTTCCAAGATGTCTCTGGGTGAACTCGAACTTCCAACCTTTGGATTAGCAGCTGAGCACGTTGTTCACACCACCCAGGGACTCTAGCTCTTTCTAAATAAGGTGTAGTAAACTATCCACTTTTAGAACTAACTTCCACTTCCTGACAGCATCCAATTCAGAGCAGAGTCCCACTTCTTTAAACCCTCTGCCAAATCACCTAACACAAACCTAAATCAATATAAATCGTCTCTGACACCCTCTTACTGAGATGCTCCATAGTTCCCTGCAATGAGTAATAAACTCAACTTGTTCAACCACAGGTGTGTTCCTGGTGATATTTGGCTAGAGAACACTGACAGTTTTTTTTGGTCTGTCCTCTACCATGCATCTCTATGGAGTGAAAAGCATACTTAGGCATTTCTTGCCAAGCAAAGAAACTGGAAACTGCTCTCCCATCTCTGGCCACAGGATTGCCACACCAAAGCTAGAAGATTCCCTTCCTTTTAGTGGGTCCTATATAGAGCGTCTGCTAAATAGAACCTTATTAAAAGATACTGAAAATGAACAAATGATGCTGGAACAATTGGACATCATTTTTCAAAGAGAAGAATGAACTTCAACCCATACCTTACACCACGTGCAAAAATTAACTCAAAATGGATATTAGATCTAAACATACAGTGTAAAGTTATAAAACTTCTAGAAGAAAATATTTGTAATATTGTGTTAGATAAAAATTTCTTAGATACAACATAACAAGCACAATCTATAAAAGAAAAAACTCATAAATTCATAAAAACTTTTGCTCTTTAGCAAATGAAAGGACACAAGAAGATCAAAGGACAAGCCACAGACTAGGAGAAAATATTTGCAAGACACCTATCTGATAAATGACTTGTGTCCAAAATATATAAAGAACTCTTACAATTCAATAAGAAGACAACCCAATATAAAGCATAGAAGCAATTGAATGATCACTTCTTCAAAGAAGACATATTGATGCAAATAAACACGTGAAAAGATACATCATTAGTCATTAAGAAAATGCAAATCAAAACTTCAATGAAGTACCACTACTTGACTAAACTAAAAGTAGCAATTCCAAATGCTGCTGAGCATGTGGAGCAACTAGAACCCTAAGATATTGCTAGTGGGAATGCAGACTAGTACAGCTACTCAGGAAAGCAGTTTGGTAGTTTCTTATAAAGTTAAACATACACTTACCGTACTTGAGTCGGAATCTACTAGATGGCAACGGGTTTGGTTTTAGACCATACTGGATTACCCAGAGATCTTGCTCCTGGATGTTTACCCAGGAGAAATGAAAAGTTATGGTCACACAAAAACTAGAATGCAAATTTTACAATGGCTTTATTCATAATCACCCCAAACTGGAAACAACCCAAGTGAGCTTTTAACTGTGAATGGAAAAACGAATAGTGGTGCACATATACAATGGAACCTACTCAGCAATAAAAAGAATAAACTACTGATGTTGTTGGGTGCTGTTGAGTCGATTCTGACTCATAGTGACACCATGTAACAGAGTAGAACTGCTCCATAGGGTTTTCTTGGCTGTAATCTTTATGGAAGAAGATAGCCAGGTCTTTCTCCCATGGAGCGGCTCGGTGGGTTCGAACCACCAACCTTTCAGTCAACAGCCAAGCGTTTTAACTATTTGCACCACCAAGGCTCCTTCAAACTACTGAACAACAATCTAAATGAATCTCATATACATTATTTTAAGTGAAATAAACCAGACTCAAAAGTCTACATACTATATGATTCCATTTATATGACATTCTGGAAAAGGCAAAACCATACCGACAAAAAACAGATCAATGCTGGTCTGAGGATATGGGGAAGGGGTTGACTACAAAGTTGTATAAGGACACTTTTTGGGATGATGGAACTGTTCATATCTTCATTATGAGATATGTGCCTGTCATAATTCAGAACTGTATACTGAAAAGGGAATTTGATTGTTTCTAAATTATACCTCAATAAGCCTGACTTTTAAAAGATGTTGAAATAGAAAAAAAGAGTTGGGATGAGGTAGGACCACCTGTCACCATGAATATGAAGACTGGCCTAAAGGTGAGAGCCACTTATGCTCCTAAAGGTCAGAACTTCTGGATTTGAAGGTGCCCAATTTGCTGTTAGGTTTTTGCCTAATTGCTCACCACACTTGACCATTGTTGGCTGCTTTCTGCTCTCAAATGTCCTTACCTCTACAGTGCAGCATCAGTAACCTCATTTGTGCAATAAAATGCGTTTCAGAAAAACTGTTTGTAAATCAGTTTTTTAAATCCATAGTTTCCCATAGCACTACCTAATAGTTTTAGAGGTGCTTTATCTTCATCTATGATTTGCCATCAGTTGGCAGCAGCTTAAACTTCAGTTTTAGGTTACTCTACTACAAACCACGTAGTTCCTCATTTGTAAATAAAAATTTCAATGTATTATAGAGTCTGTTCCTCTAAAAGAAAGAAGCTCTGTCATAGTATGAAGTAATCCACTAAATTATTATTTTTAGGTTTAGAATTTAATATTAGCTGGGCTACTGTTATTATAGGAGTTTTTGTTACTACTGTTGTTTTAAAACTGAACATGGTGCAGTGAAGTTTAAAAATCGAGATTTTTGGGGACTGAGGTTAAACTTTATTTGGCCAATAGAAAGGATTAAGATAAAAAGGGAGGGACTAGAGAAAGTGGATGAAAATGAGTGGGAATGAACCAAAATGGAATAACTTACAATATGCAAAAACACTTTGTAAACTCTATCGTGTGATTTAGAGAACCAGCAGACGTACAAGTGGATTAATTTCAAAGTTCATGCTAATTTAACCAGTTCTGCATTAAACCTCTTTTATCTGCCACAGTAGACAATGTTCTCTCTGGTTAGTGAAAACATCCATCCTGGGCCTCATCCACCCATGCTCAGAGGCCTTCTGATTTCCTACATCTCCAGTGGCAGTGGTGGACAAAGTCTTTTTAGACTAAGTATCTCAGGCTTCTTTCAAGAGGCCCTTAGAGTAGACTTCATAGTACCTGGAAACCATCTATTTTCTCTTACAGAATACAACTTCACAGCTCTCTGGTGAGTATGACACTTTATCAGACTGTCACAGAGCTGTCTTTCTGCCTAAAGAAATTCAATGAACTGAGTTGATTTATCTGCCAGCTCTTCTAGCATCCATAGCGTCTGTTGTCTTTGGTTTCCTGGAACTTCTTGACCTAGGGGCTCTACCAAAGTAACTTTTTTATGAAGGAGTAAAACTTTTTGGTGAGGCATCTCATAGTTGATATGTCCTTGGGGGCAACAGGGGCATTTGCAGATCTTTCATAAAGTCAGCTTTAATTTGTGTATTCCTAGCCAGGCATCCCCATGCATCTCTCAGTTTGTTGTACTGTGCTGGCTTGTGTGTTGCTGTGATTCTGGAAGCTATGCCACTGGTATTTCAAATACCAGCAGGGTCACCCATGGTAGCCAGTTTTCAGCAGAGCCTCCAGACTAAGGCAGACTAGGAAGAAGGACCTGGTGCTCTACTTCTGAAAAAATTGGCCAGTGACCCGGATAAGTAAAGCACTATTGAAAGAGAATAATAAAGTAGAAGGAATTTCACTTCCTGACCTCAGAAACTGCTCTACAGCTACGGTAGTCAGAACAACCTTGTACTGGTACAACAACAGACATATTAAGCAATGGAACAGAATAGAGAACCCAGACGTAAATCCATCGACCTACGGTCACCTGATCTGTGATAAGGGCCCAAAGTCCATCAAATGGGGAAAAGACAGTCTTTTTAACAAACAGTGCTGGCAAAACTGGATATCCATCTGCAAAAAATGAAATAGGACCCATACCTCACACCATACACAAAACTAATTCAAAATGGATCAAACACCTAAATATAAAACCAAAAACTATAAAGATCATAGAATTAAAAATAAAATCAATACACTTCATTAACAGGATACAAACTACAACAACACACAAACTCTAGAAGATAAGGTGAATAACTTGGATCCTTAAAAAATTAAACACTTAAGCTCACCAAAAGACTTCACCAAAAGAGTAAAAAGAACCTACAGACTGGGAAAAAATTTTTGGCTATGACAAATCTGACAAAGGTCTAATCTCTAAATTCTACAGGAAAATCCAACACCTCTACAACAAAAAGACAAATAATCCAATTAAAAAATGGCTGTAGGAGAGAGAGGTTCCGGCAAAATGGCGCTCTAGGCAGAAGCACCATGCCGTCCCTCCACAGCAGAGATCCGAAAAACTAAGCCGAACAGAGAATACAACAATCCTGAAACCCTAAAACATCAAATGAAGAGATAAAGAACTCAGCCAAGCACCAAATGGAGTGAGAA
>NW_004443963.1:8614815-8632844 GCF_000243295.1 Trichechus manatus latirostris | reverse complement strand
GAAAGCTGGTAATGGGGAACCCAAGATCGAGAAGGGGAGAGTGTTGACATGTCATGGGATTGGCAACCAATGTCACGAAACAATATTTGTATTAATTGTTTAATGAGAAGCTAGTTTGCTCTGTAAACCTTCAACTAAAGTACAATAAGAAAAAAAAAAAACTTAAAAAAAATTGGCCGGTGAAAACTTTATGCATAGCAGTGAAACACTGATACAGTGCCGGAAGATGAGCCCCTCAGGTCGGAAGGCATTCAAAATATGACTGGAGAAGAGCTGACTCCTCAAAGTATAGTTGACCTTAATGATGTGGATGGAGTTAGCTTTTGGGACCTTCATTTGCTGATGTTGCATGACTCAAAATGAGGATAAAGAGCTGCAAACATCCATTAATAATCTAGGAAAATTGGAAGTCATCAAAAATGAAATGGACTGCAAAAAGATCAATATCCTAGGCATTAGTGGCTGAAATGGACTGGTATTGGCCATTCTGAATCAGACAATCATATGGTCTGCTATGCTGGGAATGACAAATTGAAGAGGAATGGTGTCACATCCATCATCGAAAAACATTTCAAGATCTATCCTGAAGCACAATGCTGTCGGTGATAAGATAATATCCATACATCTACAAGGAAGACCAGTTAATACAGCTGTTATTCAAATTTACCCACCAACCACTAATGCCAAAGATGAGGAAATTGAAGATTTTTACCAACTTCTGCAGTCTGAAATTGATCAAACATGCAATCAAGATACGTTGATAATTATGGTGATTGGAAAGTGAAAGTTGGAAACAAAGAAAAAGCATCAGTAGTTGGAAACCATGGCCTTGGTGAAAGAAATGATGCTGGAGACTGCAGAATAGAATTGCAAGATCAACAACTTCATTGAAAATACCTTTTTTCACTAACATAAACAGAGACTATACACATGGACCTCACCAGATGGAATACACAGGAATCAAATCGACTACATCTGTGAAAAGAGACGACGGAATAGCTCAATATCATAAGTCAGAGCAAGGCCAGGGGCCGACTGTGGAACAGATCATCAATTGCTCATATGCAAGTTCAAGTTGAAGCTGAAGAAAATTAGAGCAAGTCCTCGAGAGCCAAAATACAACCTTGAGTGTATCTCACGTGAATTTGGAGACCATCTCAAGAACAGATTTGATGCACTGAACACTAATGACTGAAGACCAGAGGAGTTGTGGAATGACATCAAGGACATCATACATGAAGGAAGCAAAAGCTCATTAAAAAGAAAGGAAAGGAAAAAAAGACCAAAATGGATGTCAGAAGAGACTCTGAAACTTGCTCTTGAACATCAAGTAGCTAACATGCATGGAAGCAATGATGAAGTAAAAGAGCCGTACAGCAGATTTCAAAGGGCAGCTGGAGAAGACAAAGTCAAGTATTATAATGAAATGTGCAGAGACCTGGAGTTAGAAAACCAAAGGGAAGAACATGCTAGCCATTTCTCAAGCTGAAATAACTGAAGAAAAATTCAAGCCTCGGGTTGCAATATTGAAGGATTCTACGGGAAAAATATTGAACAATGCAGGAAGCATCAAAGAAGATGGAAGGAATACACAGAATCACAGTACCAAAAACAATTGGTCGATGTCCAACCATTTCAGGAGGTAGCATATGATCAGGAACCAATGGTACTGAAGGAAGAGGTCCAAGCTGCACTGAAAAACAAGGCTCCAGGAATTGATGGAATATTAATTGAGATGTTTCAACAAACGGATGCAGCACTGGAGGTGTTCACTCGTCTATGTCAAGAAATTTGGAAGACAGTTTCCTGGCCAGCCAGTGTGAAGAGATCCATATTTGTGCCCATTCCAAAGAAAAGCGATCCAACAGAATGCATAAATTATTGAACAATATCACTAATATCACACACAAGTAAAATTTTGCTGAAGATCATTCAAAAGCAGTTGCAGCAGTACATCAGCAAGGGACTACCAGAAATTTAAGCCAGTTTCAGAAAAGGACGTGGAACCAGAGATATCATTGGTGTTGTTAGATGGACCTTGGCTGAAAGCGAATAATACCAGAAAGATGTTTACCTGTGTTTTATTGACTGTGCAAAGGCATTTGACTGTGTAAGTCATAAGAAATTATGGATAACATTGTGAAGAATGGGGATTCCAGAACACTTAATTGTGCTCATGAGGAACCTGTACGTAGACCAAGAGGCAGTCGTTTAAACAGAAGAAGGGATACTGTGTAGTTTAAAACCAGGTGTTCGTCAGGGTTGTATCCTTTCATCATACTTATTCAATCTGTATGCTGAGCAAATAATCCAAGAAACTGGACTATATGAAGAAGAATGCAGCATCAGGATTGGAGGAAGACTCATTAACTACCTGCGATATGCAGATGACACAGCCTTGCTTGCTGAAAGTGAAGAGGACTTGAGGCACTTACTGATGAAGATCAAAGACTACAGCCTTCAGTATGGATTGTAACTTAGCATAAAGAAAACAAAAACCCTCACAACTGGAGCAATAAGCAACATCATGATAAACAGAGAAAAGATTGAAGTTGTCAAGGATTTCATTTTACTTGGAACCGCAATCAACACCCATGGAAGCAACAGTCAAGAAATCAACAACTATTATTGCATTGGGCAAATCTGCTGCAAAAGACCTACTTAAGCGTTAAAAAGCAAAGATGTCACTTTGGGAACTAAGGTGTGGCTGACCCAAATCATAATATTTTCAATTGCTTCATATGCATGTGAAAGCTGGACAATGAATAAGGAACACTGAAGAAGAATTGATGCCTTTGAATTATGGTGTTGGTGAAGAATATTGAATACACCACAGACTGCCAGAAGAATGGACAAATCTGTCTTGGAAGAAGTCCAACTAGAATGCTCCTTAGAAGTAAGGTTGGCGATACTTCATCTCAGGTACTTCGGACATGTTATCAGGAGGGGCCAGTCCCTGGAGAAGGACATCGTTCTTGGTAAAGTAGAGGGTCATCAAAAAAGAGGAAGACCCTCCAGGCAATGGATTGATACAGTGGCTGCAACAATGGGCTCAAGCATAACAACGATTGTGAGGATGCTGCAGGACCAGGCAGAATATGTACAATATTCTGTTGTACATAGGGTCACTGTGTGTCGGAAATTACTTGAGGGCACCTAACAACAAGCCGAGAAATCCATACCACTAGCCTTCCCTTGTATCCCTTTCTTTTTCTCAGACACACTGTATTATAATGAAGAAAAGTCCATGCGACTTACCCTCCATTCTTAGCCCTGTGTTCAAGTTCTTTTAGGCATTAATCAGTTCTGTTTCCAATTCCACAACCCTCTCCAAATCTTCTAACCTGGACCTGGGACAAACATGTCTGTAATTGTTAAATGATTGCCTCATTCCTTCTGCCAATAGCTAACTTTGGTCTCCTTTTCTTTTTTCAGTCATTGAAGGTTTGTTTGGCTCACCTCTCCTGTTGATTTAGAATTTTTTCAAATCCAGTGTAGTCTGCATTCTTTGCGTTCTCATGGTCAGAGAGACAACACAGGCTACAACAGGAGCACTGAAGGTGATGTTCTTTCTTCCCAGTAGTTCTAGAAAAGAGGGACTCTAGTTTTGAAAAGTAAATAATTTTAATAAAATTTGTAGTTGGGTTGAAATGTGGAAATATTAATAGGCTACAGTTACCTTGTAAGAAAACACTTGTAATCTTAGTGAGCGACCATTTTATAGGGGACATTGTTTTATAAGAAGGGATTATTTTATTGTAAGAAAGAGGAAGCTACTTGAGCTAGAGCCAAAAAAGGGGTGGAGTTAGGAGAATGTTTTGAAAAGTAAACAATCAATTTTAAAAAAATTTGTAGTTGGGTTGAAATGTGGAAATATTAATAGGCTACAGTTACCTTGTAAGAAAACACTTGTAATCTTAGTGAGGGACCATTTTATAGGGGACATTGTTTTATAGGAAGGGATTATTTTATTGTAAGAAAGAGGAAGCTACTTGAGCTAGAGCCAAAAAGGGGATGGAGTTAGGAGAATGATCATGTAGACAACTCATGGAAGTCAAGGGCACTATGTGCAACCAGACCTCATGAAGTTCTGTAACCATGAACTGGCAGGCTCTTGGAGACCGAAACAGCTACACTATGCTTTTTTCCTCCTCACCCCTAACTTGTCTTTTGAGAATTTGCTTTCTCATGCTCACTCTCATTCTTTCCGTATTCCCTCCCCAGGTTAGGTCAAACCAGCTTTCTCTCTAGAATCATTGCAACCCAATTCTATATGCCTCAAGAAAATAACCTAAGTAGCTAAGTTTAAGTCAGGTTGCTACACCTCATTCTATACTCTAGAGTTGTGGAACACTGAATATCCTATAGCCTGATTCTGTTACAGGTCCTGCTCTCCCTATGGGCTGTTGGGCTTTGTCTGGCTTCTCTTTCAATAGTTTCCACTCATTACCTGAAGAAACTGGAGCCTTTGTTTCTTGTGACTAGGAGAACCTAACTAAAACAGCAGGCATTTCTTAAACATCATCCATGTGTCCAGCACTAGAAAATAGATGACATAAATCTTACCCTCAAGGAGTGTACACTCGGGAAAGACAAGAAATATGTGCATTAAGCATTTACAAATCGTTAAATGATGATACAAATAAATGTCAAAGTGAGTAGTCATAAAGAGAGAACTGAGCAAATGCAGAAATGTTAGACATGGATGTGGGCTGGAGAAAGCTTCTGGGACAGGGAGGAAAGAAATCATTTTTTAATAAGTATTGAGTGCCTACTTTTTAGAAGGATTTGAGCTAGATACTTAAAAATAGGCAGGAGGAAAGGTTACTATTTTCAACCCACATCCCGTATAGATATTTGAGCCAGGGCGGGGACTAGTAATAAACTTGAACTACTTCACCTTAGGGCAAAGCACCCAAAATGGTGGCAGAGCTCACCCAGCATAGGCCTTACCAATGGTAACGAATTAAATGGGGATTAGTGAAGATGGGCAAGGTAGTGTTTTAAAAAATTACATAAGGTATCCAAATTGGAAAAGAAGAAATAAAAGTATCTCTGTTTGCAGATGTCATGATCTTACAAGTAGAAAACCTTAAAGAATCCACAAAAAAAAAAAAAAAAACAAAACTGTAATAAAATAAAATGAAGGACCTAATAAACAAATTTAGCAAAGTTGCAGGATACAAAATCAATACACAAAAATCAGTTGCATTTCTATACACTACAATGGACAGCCCCCCCCCCCCATTAAGAAAACAATTCCATTTACAATAGCATCAAAAAGAATAAAATCCTTTGGAATAAATTTAACCAAGGAAGCTCAAGATTTGTACACTGAAAACTACAAAACACTGCTGAAAGAAATTTAAAAAGACCTAAATAAATGGAAAGACATCCCGTATTCATGGACTGGAAGACTTAAAATTGTTAACATGACAATACTGCCTAAAGTGATATACAGATTCAGTGCAATCTCTATCAAAATCCCAATGGCATTTTTTGCAGAAAAGGAAAAACTCACCCTAAAATTCACATGGAATTTCAAGGGAGCCTGAATACCCAAAACAATCTCGAAAAGAACAAAGTTGGAGGACTCGCACATCCAGATTTCAAAACTTACTACCAAACTCATTGCCATGGAGTTGATTCTGACTCATGCAGACCTCATGTGTTACAGACTAGAACTGTGACAACAACAACAACAACAAACCTGCAACAAGAAGAAAAAGCCTGAGGAGATCTAGCATCTTAAATCAAGTGCTCTGTAACCTAACCATTGGGTAGACTCCTGAAGTGAAACACTGATATCAAACTATTTGCAAAGGCAAACGAGTTCTAGAAGGGGGAGAACCTGTTTTAAGGCACATTTTGAAATCAGTCCTTTATACTCCCACTGAATGTGAAGGAAGAATTGGTAACCACCAATTCTCTATTAAAGTGTGAAGGAGCCGACATTTATCTCTTCCTAGGTCTAAAACTACCAAGCTAAAATTTGCATCAGTGACTGCCTGACCTACTTTTCTTCTTTGCTTTCAGAGCACATCCTTATATGGGGTCTGATAATTTATTTGCCAAGAGAATAATTAGTTTTGCAGAGTCTTTGTGCTAGTTAAAAGGCCCAAAATAGAACACAAGTCCCACTGCCCATTGTTTCTTAGGAGGACAGATTATAGGAGTGACAAAATTTGAACAAGAATGTATCTGTCAGTGCCTTTATGCTTGTGAAAGATGCTACTTCCAACCCTCTTGGCTAAGCTGGTCTCTGACGGGTTGCCTCAACCATGCCCCTCTCCCTTCCCTCAACATTCCTGGAGCCTTGAGTATATAAAACCTGAGTTTCAAGGTGCCGAGACTAGGCAATATGGTGTGGTCAATCAAAGTCCAGGTGCTAGAACCAGACTTGGGTTTTATTCACGATTTTGCTGCCGTGGTCAAGTTACTTAACTGGGCTTTTCCCTCATCTCTAAATTATTTACTAATAATAGTCCTTATCTCCTATAATTATGGTGATGACTGAGTTACACAATGTATTAAACTGCACAAGCACAGAATAAGTACTTGGTACATGCTAGCTGTTTGGTATTGTGATAGACAGTTGAAGGCACAGCATCTTCTTCCTTCAAGCTATTGAGGCTAGGGAATAAATTGGATCTGCTGGGCTGTCAGAGCCTCAAGGGGACTGAAGAACATAGATGCTTTTGATCAAATTGTTGACCAATGTAGTAGAATCTAAATTTTGCATACAGGGATTATACCCAGATGTATAAAAGACATATCCTCTTTATTTCCTGTAACTTGCCTTGAACTTGTCATTCCCATTGATGGAAGGAGAAAAATAATAAATTTGACAATTATTAAGGGTAACTGAGTCTCTTTCCATTTTAAAGAGCCTTTTTTAGAATCAACTTAGCCTTTTTCAGGGTGGTTCCCTCCACCATTTTTCCTTCCCAAGAGGCTGTTTGGGAATTGTATATGACCTCACAGTAATAGGGAAGCAGTGACTGCTTTGTGAATGGGTCCATGGGCTCCTAAACTACTATAGAAATGAAATTACTTCCCTTACTGCATTCTAGATTTTCAGAAATTCCAAAGGTTGGGATGATATAATTCAGTAAGGACTTGATCACCATTTGAGCATCTGCTTCTTGTCCCAAATATTTGACTTTAGATTGACAATATTACAATTTATCTAGGGAGGTTTTACGTTCTTGGGAGGTTAAAAAAGTTAGTAAATCTGAAGTATCTCTTTATAAGCACGTAAGATATTATCAGCTATCAAGAAATCATTCATGTATTGAATTAGCATGGACCCTTGAAATAGGTGGAAATTATTTAAGTTCTCTTCTAAATGCCTAGAGAATACAGTCAGCAAATCTGAATCCCTGAGGGATCCATTGCCACAAATATTGAAAGCCTATGTTGGTAAGCACAAAGAGGAACCTTGATTCATCCATTAAAGACATAGGAAAAGAAAGCTGAACATAAATCTATTACAGAAAAGTATGTGTCTGAGGAGATACAGAGATTAGGGTTGGGTATCACAGGTGTCTATATTACAGGTTCTATTTCTTGTATTTGAACTCAAGAGAGGATATAGTTTTATACACACTGTGGAGCACCTTGGCAAATTTTTGTAGATCTTCGCAGAGCACTAGAAAAGAACTCTTAAGACGGATAATATCATCTGGGCAAAAGAATACAGGTAGCCCATGCTTTTCAAAAATTTGCTTTACGCCACTTCGCTGTTACGAAAGACCTGCTTTCGCGAACCGAAAGAGAGCTGAAGAGGATTTTTATTTCTACAAGAAAAGGTGAAAAGTGGAAATAGAATTCAGCGTTTGTTTTGCAGCAAGCCATTAAAAAGGCAGCGTGCACCCCCAAGCAGCGTAACTGGCGTCGCCAAGCTCCTTCCCCAGGAACTACATTCAGCATCTGCTTTATATATAGGCTGTGTATTTATCCTATCAGTCCTGCTTTTACTATATGTTAGTGTTATTTTAGGTTTTGTGTGTTATTTGGTATGATTTGGTAGGTTATTTTTTGGGTCTGGGAACGCTCAAAAGTTTTTCCCGTGTACATTAATGGTAATTACTTCTTCATTTTATGCTATTTGTCTTAAGAAAGGTTTTATAGGAACACTCTACTTTCAGATAGTGGAAGAAATCTGTGTATATATTCTTACCATATGAAATCCTCCAGGTAGTATTGGATAACTTCTTAGAGGCACTTGAGTTGCTTGAATTTCAAAGGGATAGGGCTGATTTTCTTCATGTTGAGATGAAAAATAAGTTGGTTTGTATAGCGTGTTAGTTTCAGTTCTCATTTTGCCATTTGGTAGCCTGACTCCTTTTTAATTTCTTTTAAGTTGCCAGTTTACCAACCCAACACCTTCATTCTAGGACAGTCTCATATACAAATCCTCAGTGATTCTTTGTTCTTTCCTTGTAATCATTTCTTCTTCCCTAGCTATATTTTGCATGCTTGGTTTAGGGGGAGTCTTGGAGGTGGAATGGGGACTTTGGAATCCCGTATCACAACATTTGAATAACCCCGTTGCCACTGAGTTGGTTCCAACTCATTGCGACCATGTAGGACAGAGTAGAACTGCCCCATAGAGTTTCCAAGGAGCGCCTGGTGGATTCGAACTACCGACCTGTTGGTTAGCAGCCGTAGCTCTCAACCACTACAGCCACCAGGGTTTCCAAACATTTGAATAAGGATGGCAATTCTCTACCTTCCAAAGGGAATTCATCCCTGGTTCCCATGACCATTGGGAACCATCCTTCCAAGAGTTCATCATCCTTTTCCTCCCAGATCTCAGATTGGGGCCAAGAAGGGTAAAGAGAAGCAGAGGGAACAGAAGGAGCGATGGGAAGGAAGGGTTGAGAACCTGGAGAAAGAAAAGGAGCTGTCAGTTTCTTAATCCCTTCTTTCAATTTCTTAATTTGTTCTCAGTGTCCGTCCAATTCATCTTTCATTTATTCCCAAAGATACCAATACTCAATAGGGTTCTTCAAAAATCCTCATAAGTCCAACAAATTTTCTACCTCAAAAGAGCCTTCCTCTGGTCATTGTAAAGTAGGGTTTGCATAAATACACCTATCCCAAACACCACATGAAATAATCATTTTAAGAAAGAGAGGCCTGCTAGCAACATTATGGACTTCCCATATTTTTCTATTAAAGCCAGTGGCAATCCTGACAGTAACTTAGAGCCCATATTACCAACGTTGCTCAATAGTAGCTCAAAATTTGCAGTGAGAATTTGGAATTTTCCCCAGGAACTCAATGTCACTGAGCCAAAGTAATTGAAGGGAGACTTTTTAGCAAACAAAGGATCTCTCATCTAGTAAAACGTGACCACCAATCTTCTGAGAAATTTGTCTAGTGAGTCCCACCTTCATTGCCAAATTATTGAGAAAAAAAAAAGAAATCAAGACCCAAAGTGACATGCCAATTTATACAGAAATAATTTTATTATTGAGCAAAAATATCAGAATGTACAAGGTAGCCCACAAGCGGCTACGAAGCCATAGTGAATTTTCAGCTCTATTTATCTGGAATCGAACCTGTAGTTGTTGTATATCATCCTACTTTTAATAAACAGTAAGCAGTTATTTAATTTATGTCAATAGTTACATGGAGCTTACTGTAATATGTTTTTCATAATTTTTTATCAGGCTTACTCTGTGCCATGGATTGAATTGTGTCCCCAAAAACATGTGTGTATCAATTTGACTATGCCATGATTCCCAGTGTTGTGTAGTTGTCCTCCATTGTGTGATTGTAGTTTTGCATTAAAAAGGATCAGGGTGGGATTGTAACACCACCCTTAGCCAGGCACATCCCTGATCTAATGTAAAGGGAGTTTCCCTGGGGTGTGGCCTACACCACCTTTTCTCTTAAGAGATAAAAGGAAGGGGAAGCAAGCAGAGAGGGGGAACCTCATACCACCAAGAAAGCAATGCAGAGAGCAGAGCGCGTACTTTGGACCTGAGATTCCTGGGCAGAGTAGCTCTCAGACCAAGGGAAGATTGATGACACGGACCTTCCTCCAGAGCCGACAGAGAAAGCCTTCCCCTGGAGCTGATGCCCTGAATTTGGACTTGTAGCCTACTGGACTGTGAGAGAGTAAACTTCTGTTTGTTAAAGCCATCCACTTGTGGTATTTCTGTTATAGCAGCACTAGATGACTAGGACACTCTGATATCCTGATTTTCATGATTATTTATCAGGCTTCCTCTGATGTTCTGTTCTTCATAATTCTTTATCAATACCTCCTACTGTTGCCTCTGTCAGTGCATCTAGTACATATGATTAGTCACACCCTTCAACATTCCTCAATAATGTTAGATTAAGTTCAATTACCCACGTGTGAAAGAAACCAGAGCAGATCGTTTATGTGAAATGCCCCCAAACTCACTGCCGTCGAGTTGATTTTGACTCATAGCAACCGCTTAAGATTTCCAAAGCTGTAAATCTCCACAGAAGCAGAATGCCACGTCTTTCTCCCACAGAGCCACTGGTGGTTTCGAACAGCCCACCTTTCAGTTAGCAGTTGATCACTTTAACCACAGAGCCACCAGGGGTCCTTATGCGAAATATCCAGTAAAGGCAAATCTTTGCATAGGGTGGGGGTAGGGCGAGAAAGAGGAATGGGGATTGATTACAAACGGCATGAGGGATCCTTTTTGAAGTGATGAAAATGTCCTAATACTAGGATGTAATAGTTGCACAACTTTGTAAATAAAAATCATTGCATTGTACACTTAAAATGGGCAAATATTATGGCATGTAAATTATACTTCAGTAAAGTTGTTTTATAAAAAAGAGAAAGAAAGAATTATTTGGGCAGCCAGGCAAAAACATCAAGTCCTTTATAAGGGAAAGAACATTAGATTCTCCTCAGAAACATGCAGTGCTTTCTTACAGAAACATTCAACATCAAAAGACAATGAAGCAATATCTACAAAGTACACAGGGAAAGAAAGTGTAACCTCATATTTTATATCCAACCAGCCAGTCTTTCACCCATCCCACATGATCTTCTGCAGTGTGACCTTGACACTCTCCCACTAAGAAACGGAGTCTAATTTCTCTGCTGTTGAATCTGGGCAGGCCTTGGTTACTTTCTTGTAACCAACAGAATGAAGCAGTGAGACTGCATGACTTCAGAGGCTGGGTTAAAAGAAGTGTTGCAGCAGAATGTAGAACAAAACTCAAATTCTTATGTTGAATCTGGGCAGGCCTTGGTTACTTTCTTGTAACCAACAGAATGAAGCAGTGAGACTGCATGACTTCAGAGGCTGGGTTAAAAAAAGTGTTGCAGCAGAATGTAGAACAAAACTCAAATTCTTAAAAAAGGCTGGACTTACTGGACCAACTGAGACGAGAGGACTCCTTGAGACTATCGCCCTGAGATACTCTTTAAACCTTGAACCGAAACTATCCTCTGAGATCACCTTTTAGCAAAATAACAGACTGGCCCATAAAATAAAGGATATCACCCAAAAGTAAGGTGCTCTACTAAAAAAATCATCTATATGAGACCAAAAGGTCAACATTTACTCTAAAGCAAAGATGAGAAGATAAGCGGGGAGGGAAACTAGAGTACTGGAGACAGAACAACCAAAACACAATTAAAGAGAATGTTGACACATTGTGAAAAATTCGAATTGTCACTGAACAATTTGTATAGAAATTGCCAAATGGGAACCTAATTTACTGTGTAAACTTTCACCAAAAACACCATAGAATTGTATTTTAAAAGTCTTGCAGCTTCTCCCTTGGTCTCTTGAAACACTCACTCTTCGTACTCCCTCTCTGGACACTCCATCTCGGAACTCACTGCCATGCTGTGAGAAGCCCAAACCACATGGAAAGGCCACATGTAGGTGCTCTGGCTGACAGCCTCAACTGGGTCTAGCTTTTGAATCATCCCAGCCCAGGCACCAAACATGTGAGTGAAGAAACCTCCAGATGATTTCAGCTCCCAGCTGTTTGAGTCACTCCCAGAAGTTGGAGTCTTCCCAGCTGAGACACCAGACATTGTGGAAGAGAGACAAGTCATCTCTGCTGCACCCTGTCCAAATCCTGCTGCACCCTGTCCAAATCCTGATGCACAGAATTTGTGAGCATGTAAGATGGTCATTGTTTCCCAAACTAAGTTTGGGGTGTGTGGTGGTTAATTTTTTATGTGTCAGCTTGGCTAGGCCATGATGCCCAATTGTTTGGTCAAACACTGGATGTTGCTGTGAAGGTATTTTGTTACTGTGATTAACATTTACAATCAGTTGATTCTAAGTAAAGGAGATTACCCTCAATAATGTAAGTGGGCCTCATCCAATCAGTTGAAGGCCTTAAGAGCAAAATGGAGGTTTCCAAGAGGAGAATGAATTCTGCCTCAAGGCTGTAACATAGGTATCTCAAAGGAGTTTCCAACCTGACCTGTGGATTTTGCACTTGTCAGCCCCCAAAATCAAGAGAGCCAGATTCCTTAAAATAAATATCTATCTCTCCCGTTGATTCTGTTTCTCTGGAAAACCCCAATGCAGAGTAGTTTGTTATGCAGCAGTAGTTAACTAGAACAGCAGGGGTATGACGGAAGTTATGTGGTGTTCTTCTCACTTCAAACTATTGTTGGGCTCACGATTTCAATCTGTTTAATTACTCATGATGTTCACTTTGATGACTTGTTTGAGGCTACTCCACTATAACATTGCTCTTTTCCCTTTTTAATTAGTAAGTATTTTGTGCAGAGGTACTATGAGATTATGTATATATTCTTACTCCTCATCAAGCTTTCAATTATTCATTTTATTTAAATCACTATTGATGCATGGATTTCTGTTAAATAGGTTTTTAGATAGGTTATAATGTATTACTATCATTATTTATTTTGATGATCAAACTGGCCCAGATTTGGGTAGTGGTAGCTCTTCACGTTGACTTCTGTATCCTTTCAACATGCTTCCATAATTCTTTGAACTCTTTCCAACTTTCTGACACAAAAAGATGTTCCAGGCTTAGCTTGTTCTTCCCTTGCCCCAGCTTTGAATCATCTGTTTCATCAAAGATCGTCCTGGTTCCTTTTAGCAGAGAATGATATCTAGAAACCAAGATCTGGTTCTGGTGTACTCACACCACACACACACACACACACACACACACGCACACAGACAGATTTACATCTATATTTATTTCTTTATCTCTACATATGGAAATGAGTACATACCAATATCTGCAATTCCAAATCATTGCCCAGAGTTCATTCTATCTTTCTCCCTTTTCATATTTGTAACTTCCTTCTCTGATAATGAGGGCCCTGACTCCCATTATCTTTCATGTATCTACTTATTTGATTAATACTACTCTATGTAACCAGTATTTTATCACCACCATGGCTCCCTCTTCCATGTAGATGCCCTCCTCTTCACTCCTGTTGGGCTCTGAAATCCTCCCCTGCCTCCACTCCCTCTTCCTCACCTGGCACCTATTCCCTCCCAACCCTGTCTCCCTACCCTAATGTGGAAGCCTACTTTGCTCAGTCTTTCCTTATGGCCTTGACCGTGTACTGAATTTTCAGAAAGGGAAGGAAAGAAGAAAGAGTGTGGAGAAAGGGACAAGGAAGGGGAACTTGACTTTTTTTTTTTTTTTTGGAAAGCCACGACAATACATTTTTTAAAAGTTTTTAGATAAATAGCACACAAAAGCAAACAAGTTTATCTGTAAAAATCTCAATGATCACATCCATAGCCTATTTCTAATTATAATTGCTTCTGAAAGCAACATTTGTCTTTGTTCACAAATACAGCAGCAGGTGATAAAACCTAACATCTCAAACAGATTGCTTACTGTTCATAATACCAACAAACGTATATGTCTCAAATCATGTTTTAGGTAGTTTAACTTAAAATGCATAGACAATTACATACATTAAATTTGCCACTAAAAAGTTAATTAAAATAACAATTTAAAGGCAAAAGACAGAAAAGATTTTACAGACACGTATTAGAAGTCAAACTTACTTAGTGGCAACGAATTGGTGTCTGTTAATCAGTGACAAGCAGTGACAGTGTCTTCATCCATGGTAAAAGTGAGAGGAAGCATTTCATTATTTTGCACTTTTGAAAAAATCTATTTCTTACAAAACAAACAAACTAAAAGATATACTGTATTTTTCTCTTTCAAATGTCCAAAGGCTGGTTTATCATTTTTACCAGTAGTACTAAAGTATGTTTATCTATGTAAACTAATAATGGGTGTACTGATTAATTCTATAATGTTGCCCTAGACTGTGAGTCTCTCACAGACAGTATTATCTTTCCTTTGTGTCTTCCTGGTATCTAGCAAAGTACCAGGAATACAGATATTTAAATGTTTGTTGAATGACTGTGATCCTCAGATCTTTTCTAAAGCTAGAAGCTTGCATTAACATTTCATTAATATTAATTATAATATTCCTAGTCCATTTAATCAGTTTTCAATGTTGCCTCAAGCAAATCTTTCATTGGCAATTTTGTTTTATACTTAGCAGAATTCTGCAAATAAAAAGAACAGTTTCTGTTTTCAATACTTAAATTATAAATAGTCTTCCTTGAAAACCACTTACCACTTCCATTCATAGTACAGTGTATCATTTAAACAGATGAATCATTTCAAATGTGACTCATCTGAAATTAGGTTTATGCTTTTCAAAAACTTTAAAACTTGAAGGTCTGTGCTTAAGATTAATTTCCAAGGCTTATAACGCTGGCGTTTTATAAGCTATCTCTAGATTATTCAGAGTTAGGAAGGAAGATGTTGGCACTAATCATTCAGAAACATAGGCACTTGATACACAAATTAGGCACGATATTTTAATTTAAAATTCGAGTATAGCTACGTTCATCTTTAAATAGTTACAAAAGCTGTACATTTGAGTATAGTAAACCAAAAAAAAAAAAAAAAAACCCAAACCCGTTGCCATCGAGTCAATTCCAACTCATAGTGACCCTATAGGACAGAGTAGAACTGCCCCATAGGGTTTCCAAGGAGCAGCTGGTGGATTCGAACTGCTAACCTTTTGGTTGGCAGTCAAGCTCTTAACCACTGAGCCACCAGGGATCCTTGAGTATAGTAGGTGGCACTAATTATTTGTGAGGTAAAATATCACGGGCAAAAGTGACTTTTTCTTAGAAACTATTCCACTATTCCATTGTAGTGGTGTGACTCACCAAGGCTAAGAATTTGTCCTTTTTCTTCTCTGCTCTCTTATTATTCTCTACTGAAGATAATAAACAGTAAAATGGACAAAGAAGGAAGGAGGTGTTTGGGTCCTTGGATAATTACCAGTGTATTGGCTGTTCCTGAATAATCAATGTATTACTTGACACAAAATAGGGCTGTGAAGTAAGAGCTGTAAATAGTCTCTTCATAAGAATGAAAAGGTGTTAGGCAAAGTCCTGTATACAAGAGAAGTGAAGGAACATTAAATTAAGCACTCCTTAAGGAACATTTGATTCTGAGAACTGAGGTGTGCAAGTAAAGACCTAAGGAGTATATACGGTACCTGCAATATTGCTATTTAAAATACAGTTTTAATTTTTGTCTGTCATTCTTGGTTCAACCACGGCACTGCTTATGTATTCTATTTCAGAATCTAAGATCCCAACTCCACAAACACTGTTCCTCAACACTTTTCAACCATCTCCACCAAATTTGTTTTAAAATTCTTGCTCTAAAGCCCATATGACAGCATATTCCATAACTTGAGTTCCCTTAAAACCAAACATACTTTCTAACAAGCAGTCTATTCTGTAAATCAATTTCAGCCTAGCATGAGTTGTTTTGAAAACAGTATTATGCTCATGAAAAGAAAAAACAAAAGAACTTCCTAGAAGCTTTTTTCCCATTTTCCATTGAAACCTCTTCTGCTTTTCTTAATTCTACCCTACCCCTAAAAGTATTTGTTGATCTAGTGTATCCATAATAATTGGGACTCCAGTTTGAGAAATGATGCTCTACAGAAAATAAAAGAGTGAAAACACTGACAGTTTTGAAATGTATACTTCAATATATAACATCAAGAGGACTATGTTTATTTATCCTCTGGGTAGAGCAACTCAAAATATTTAGCAGCAATATTTTTTTTTTAATTATAGCAGAAAGATTGTTTTCAAAATGTGTTTATTTAGAGAAATAATGATTATAGAAAAATACTTTAAATAATTTTTCAATAAAGTTGCAGAGTCTAACAATAATCTATATCATCTTAGATTTTTAAGTATTTGGTTTCATAAATTAAACAAATTCTAGCAAAGAGGTACCCAATATAATTCATCACTTTAACTTTCCATGAAAACCAAATGAAAATCACATTTAAATAATACCCAAACAACATATTAAATAAAAAATACTCAGGACACTGATAATAGAGAACGCACCTTCTTTTCAAGACCCTGTGAAACTTCACAAGAATTGGCCATACTTTAAGCCATAAAGAAAGTTTCAATAAATTCCAAAAATCAGAATTCATACAACATCGTCTGATCACAATATAATAGAACTAGAAATTATCAACAAAATTGCAAAATAAAACATTCTCTGCCTGGAAATATTAAAACTTGTTAACAATGTTGGATCAAAAGGGGAAATACAAAGAGACATTTAAATAATTTTGGAAAGCACCAAATACAACAAATGTTGAATACCTATATAAACAATAAAGAAGGGACTGTAATAAATTAAGCGTCTGGATCAAAAATTAAAAAAGGAACAACAGAATAAACTGAAGGAAAGCAAAAGGAAGAAATTAATAAAGATAAAAGCAGGAAATGAGTTACAAAACAAATTTAAAAACAGTAGAATCAATAAATCACTTTTTCTTTGGGGGAAAAAAATCAGTAAGTTAGATAAACCACGAGCTAACCTGCATTTAATTACACGTTAATCACATTAAGCATTCCATTGCTGAAAGGACTCCTAAGATTCAGTTCAAACTCACCGAACAGCTTGATTTCAGGCAGAGAATACAACCCAGCAATACCAGAATAGCAGAAGAAGCTATGCACCGACAGGCATCCAGAGGTCTCAGCTGCAGACTTCTTTATCGTTCCATTGTGGGGTCTTGTCACTCAGGACCAGTTGTGTCCAGGTCTCAAATCTCTACAGGTATGCGTGAGAAGCGCCTTGGTAACCGCCTGGAAGCCCCAAGTCTGCTCATGGTGGTTCTCTTATAAATGTGCTGGTTATTTAGGAATATTATAAACATTGAAGTCAGCCCCCATGCTCAATCAAAACAAGGCTTAAATCATAGATACAATTATTATTGTTAAACAATGCTGGCAGGCTAATAAGTCCTGCTCCAAAACAACTCACAGACCCATGATGACAGAACTTCATTTATCTTTAGTTAATAAATTCCAGTGGCTGCCAAGGCTCAGTAGCTCTGAAGAAAAGCATACCATCAGTTCAGACCCACTGAGATTGCTATGCAAAACAAGAAAATATAGGAAAGATAAAATATAAGGAAAGATTAAAAAACACAATGGGGAAACAAAATATTTTTAAAATAATCATAAGCCACTTTGCACAACTAATGCAAATAAATTTGAAGACCTAGATGAAATGAATAATTTTATAGGGAAGTATAATTTACCCTATAAAGAGCTAGCATTCCCCCAAAAAAGTACAAGGTTCAGATAATTTCGAAAGCGAATTCTACCAGACCTTTAAAGAGCATGTAAATATAATGCTACTTAACTGTTGCAGAGCATAGAAAAAGAAGGAAAACTTCTAAATTGCTCTTATGAAAAGAATATAACATTAATGCCAACCATGACAAAAAAAACTATAGATCAATATCAATTATAAATATCAATGAAAAAAATCAAATAAAATATTATCAAGGAGTATCTGGTAGTACATTAAATAATACATCACAACCAACAAAAGTATGGAGATTAGTTAATAGTAATATGCCAAAATAAAATTAAATGGAATACATAAACATAGATATCCTAGACATTAGTGAGCTGAAATGGACTGGT
>NW_004443963.1:8609767-8610644 GCF_000243295.1 Trichechus manatus latirostris | reverse complement strand
TGAGGGAACAGGTCTCCTGGGTGCCTTTCCCACCTCTGCCCCAGAACCTCTCTTTTATTCCTAGATACTCTCACCATTATTACTCTTTTCTTTGACTTAAGACATTAAGAGCCTTGTGGTTGAAACATAAAATGCTACCTGGGCTAAGTAGAACTTGAGTCAACCCCATTACAAATTAGCTGGATCTGTTTGTCAGAGAGTGGCCTGCTCTCTAGGAATGGCCTGTTGAAGTGGGGGCTGGGAGGTAGTTTATGTTTAAAAAAAAAAAAAAGAAACCATGCAAATACTAGAAGAAAACAAGGGTGAATTTCTCTATTGTGAGCGGGAGAAGTTTCCTCATTATGCCTTAAAACCTGGAAGCAATGAGGAAAAAGATCGATAAACCTGATTAGATTTTTTAAAACTTTAGCATGACAAAAAAATACCATAAATAAAGTGAAAATACAAATGACAAGTGGAGAAAATTATTTGCAACTTATATTACAAGAGTTAATATTTTTATATAAAGAATTTCTGAAAATACAGAAGATATTAAAGACCAAGAATATAGAAAAATAAACAATAGCTATTGAGACAGTTCACAGAAAAAGGAATACAAACACATTGGAAAATATACTCAACTTGGCTCATAATAAAATTCTATTTCCGCCTATTAGATTGGCAAAAATCCAAGCATTTGATACATAGACTAGGCTGTGGTTAACAGGTACTTTCACACATTGCTGATAGGAATGCAAAAATGGTATAACCCTCAAAGATTAGACAGGCCCATAAAACAAACAATAATACACATAGCTCAACCATGTATACGAGACTAAATGGGCACACCAGCCCAGGGGCAAGGACGAGAAGGCAGGACGGGATGGGAAAACTGGAC
>NW_004443963.1:8600188-8609522 GCF_000243295.1 Trichechus manatus latirostris | reverse complement strand
AATTACATGTGCAAATAAATACCTTTTGACCCAGAAATCCCACTTCTAGGAATTTATTCCAAGGATAAATTGGCAGAAAGAAAGAAAAGATAATGTACAAGATTTCCCATTGCAGCACTATTTGCAACAGCAAAAAACTGGAAACAAGAAACCCGTCAATAGGAGACTGATTGAATAAACTATGGCACATCCACACAATAGAAATCTTGACACCTGAGCAAAGGAATGAGAAAGATCTCTGTCTCTCATGAAACGATTTCCAGAATATACCATTAAGTGAAAAAAACTAACGTAGAGAAAAGAGTGCTAATATGCGACTGTTTATATAAAAAAGGAAGGAGATAAAATTTTATCAAAGACTACTAGAGTCCTGTCAAAAGGACTCAGGAGTCAGACTGAAGAGGTTCCCATGGCCAAAGATGGGACAATTAGATTATCATTAAGAATATCAATGGCAATAGAGTGAAACACATCAAATATGATAAAATCCATGAATTTACAATGTTATTCAAACCAAAAAACTCATTAGTCACTTCTGGAAGTTGCTAGAGAACCAGACTTTCTGAAAATTAGTAAATAAAGGGAAAGTATCAAGCATTTGACTCGCCCTTCTTATAATAACTGTGATTCCCCCCAGTGTAGATTAGCTTCCCTTGTTACCTGTTCTCCTGGGATCATTTTCCTCTGGAGTATTGATCTCATTGTGATGGTTTGTCTGTTTCTTCTTCTAGACGGTTAGCTTCACGAGGATGGGGACCATGACTTTTTTTTTTTTAATTTCATTGATTTTATCTCTACCTGCTGTTGTAGAGGGAAAACATCACAAAGTTTAGTAAAGTAAAAAGAAAGTTTTATTTGGCATATATTCAAAAGGACAAAAGTGGGAAGCGGACAAGCATGCTGTTAGAGGCATGTCTGCCCGAATCCAAAGAATATTACAGAATAGGCAAGAACGGGAAAACGGACAAGCATGCTGCCACAGCCATGTCTGCCCGAGTCCAAGGAAGGTTACAGAATCATCAGTATATATCAACATCACAAAATGGGTAGAATCATTGAAAGCCTCACTTTTTCACTGATTGGCTAGAAACTGTAATCTTACATTTTGAATCATCTTTCTTAACAATCATTGGTACGGGTCAGGAGGGTCTTCATTGGTCCAACAAATTTCTATTCACTAAATGCTAATAGAAAAAGCTAAGAGTGGAAAGTCTTTTGTGTTGTGTGATCGGCTTTTTGTGAAAGTTTCCCTAAAAGATAGGATTTTCTAAGATTATCTTAGCTACTGTCTTTATACCTCAGGGCCCAGGTGATGTGTCCTTGTGAGTCCTTGTGAGCTCAGCTCCAGCTGGGTCACATTCTGTATGCTCGAGGGAATAGTAACTCCAATATTATTTCCTAAATCACTGCCATTTGCTAAATTTTATTGGATAAATGAATGAATAGAAAAACGAACATCAAAAGAAAGGGAAATCTTTTGTTTTGACAAAAAATTATACATAAAAGTACAGCCATTATACAATATAAACATTAAAAATTACTGGATGGATATGGACAAAATGTTAACATTGATTTCATTTTAGTAGGATTTCATCTTTTCTTCTTTGTAATTTATAACATTTCTACAAAGATGTTAAGTACTTTTCCAATCAGAGCGAGAAAATGAACACTGCAGAATACACTATGCTGGGAGTATCATTGTTAATGTTTGGCTCTGGGATCAGAAAAAAACTGGGTTGGAATTTTGCCTCTGCTACTTGTCTTCTGGAAACCCTGGTGGCATAGTGGTTAAGTGCTGTGGCTGCTAACCAAAAGGTCAGCAGTTCAACTCCACAAGGTGCTCCTTAGAAACTCTATGGGGCAGTCCTATAGGGTTGCTATGAGTTGGAATCGACTCAATGGCAGCGTTCTTTTTTTTTACTTATCACCGATGACCTGGGGCAAGTCATTACCTAATCAAATATCAGTTTCCTCAACCATAAAGTGGAGCTAAACAAAGCACTTCCACGTAGTGTGGCTGTGAGGATTAAGTGAGAATATATGTACTGCTGCTATTATTATTACTTTTGTCCTTGGCACTGGTCTTAGTAATGTGTTTCTCCTGTAAACTTGTGCACACATGAGTTTCTACTGTAAACATATGGGTGAACTCACGGCGACCTTACGTATAACAGAGATAAATGTTGCCTGGTCCTGTGTCATCTTCACGATCGTTGGTACATTTGAGTTCTTTTTTGTGGCTATTACGTCCATCCAGCTCATTGAGGGTCTCCCTCACTTTTGCTGACCCTCTACTTTACCAGTCATGATGTCCTTTTCTAGCAGTTGGTCCCTCTTAATGACATGTCCAAAGTAAGCAAGCCAATGTCTCACCTTCCTCACTTCTAAGGAGAATTCTGGTTGTATTTCTTCTAAGATTGATTTGTTCATTCTTCTGGCTGTCCATGATATAGTCAATATTCTTCGCCAACACCACGATTCAAATGCAACAATTATTTTAAATCCTCAACTTCAGTCTTGCTTAAAATTTAATGCATAACCAGCAGATGGCAGCATATCATGGTTTCTTTACAACAATTGGTTCAGCCATGGTGACCTCACTGGACGATTTACCTCACTAGAATCTGTTTCAAAAAGAAGAGACCTCAGAGTTTATCTGATTCAGCTCCATCAATGTATATATATGGAAATCTGGAGATTAAGTAAAAAAAAAAAGAGCACAACCTATTCTTTTCCCCAAAAGGCCTGATGGAGGGTGGGGAAAGGTGAGTATGACAATCCCTGTGTGTATTTCACAGTGAGTTTGGATTATTTCCACTGAATTTGCACTGTTTCCACAATATCCCTTTTAGCTAGTCAGGTAAACTTGGAATAGATGGCCGAAAACATTTTCTAGCTCTCAAGTGAAAATATCCATTTGCGGGGTAAAGCACATATCTCATAGTCATGCAAAGTAAATAGTTGACAGAGGCATTGCCCATGTTACCTCACTCGGTCCTCACAATCAGAGGCAAGAGTTATCATTGGTATTTTGTTGTTGTTAGCTCCCTTCCGCTAGATTTAGACTCATAGCAACCCCATGTGTGCAGAGTAGAACCGCTCCATAGGGTTTCCAAGGGCTGTGACCTTTTGGAAGCGGACTGCCAGGCCTGTCTTCTGAGGTGCCTCTGGTTGAGTTGGAACCACCAATCTTTTGGCTAGTAGGCGAGCACATAACCATTTGTGCCACCCAGGGACTCGGCCTGTATTACAGACTAGGGAAAGGATGCTCAGAGAAGAAAACGTCCTCATAAGTGTGACAGAAGGAATTCAAATCAAGGTCATTTGTCCATTCCTCAGTTCCTTCATTGAAACACATATTTATGGAGTTTCTGTTATGTGCCAGTACTATGCTAGCTGCTAGCAATGCATGAACTGCACCTTCAAAAGATCACAGCCCTTGTCCTTATAGGGCTGCAGTGTCTGAACTGCATGACACCAAATTCCTGCCCTTTTCCACCACGCGCACACATCTGCACAGCACCCTGCACATGTAGTAAAAAAAAAACCCACCGCCATTGAGTTGATTCTGACTCATAATAACTCTATAGGACAAGGTAGAACTGCCCATAGGGTTTCCAAGGCTGTAAATCTTTATGGAAGCAGACTGCTCACATCGTTCTCCCACAGAGCCGCTGGTAGGTTTGAACCGCTTACCTTTCGGTTGGCATCCTAGCGCAGAAAGGACCCAACAAATAAATATCTGTTAAATTGAGCAGCCTGGGCACATCACCAAACCTCCACCCCACCCACCCCACCCCACCCCCAGGCAGCTGAATTGTAATGAGGGTTTTACTATGTTGATCAAATATTACAAGCTCAGAACTACTTTTTCAAATGTTTAAGGATTTATTTAAACATTTATACGCTCTTCTGCTCCAGAAAGCACTTGGGGCTACAGAATATCCGCATATCCAGCAAACTCTTTGTGCTTTGAATAAGAGCCCCCAGCAGCTCTTTCAAACTGCCCAAAAAAAGCGGGACGCACACAGCCCGGGTTAGGCAGCTAGATGGCAGTAGCAGCACACATTGTTTCTGGACGCTGGTCAGCAAATCACTGAGGGAAAGGGACCCTCAGGATTAGCTGGTCAGTTCCCTCCCATTTTACCGATGGGGAAAGCTGAGGTCCCCAAAGGGAAAGTTACTGACCAAGGCTAGGTAGCTGAACGCTCTAAATTGGCTGAATTTTGTACAAGTTGTTGACCCTTGTGATTAACATTTGCAGGAAAACTTTCCTTATGGTGCATTAAAAAACTATTTTAAATGGTGTAAAAGTGTTTTGGAAAAACAAAAAAAAAAAAGCAGCAGTACAAAAGAATGGGAATGAGGTTAAAAGTAAAACTCCTATCCAGACCTCTTACTCCCCCAGGTTCTTGAAAGACTCTCCAGATATATATTTAAACAGATGCATCAGCTTGCACAAACACACACAGCTGTTGTGCATTTGTGTGTGCAGGCGGAGGAGAATCAGGTGGATATAATTCATGCACAGAGTAGAAAATAATATGAACCAAAGTGGGAAAGCTGTGAACCCCAGGAAAACAACTCCTTCACTCTCTCAGCCACCTCTTTAAAAAAAAAAAAAAAGTCCCAAGAAGTGGTTTCCAAACTCTAGAGTGGCTTTATTTTTTCCATTTTTCTGTTGATTTAACAGATTAAGACTCTGCCAGCAGCACCTATAGTATCGTCTTCACAAATCCTGCCTTTCTGAGGCTCTCCCTGCTGTAATTAAATTACTGTAAATACAATTAGAAGGCCCCTAGGTGGTCTGCGTGACACTAACCCTGAAGGAATTGTCTTGAGATATTTGAACCAAGAGTAAAGAGCAAAGCAGCGGAATCCCCTTAATCTTTGGGGGCCGGTCCTTTGAGGATTTGTGGCCATGAAATAACAGGCAGTCACACCAGCGGCACTTTCAGGAAACATTTTTCTCAACCATCACTGGCCTTCAGGGTCAGCTTGGGGGCTCCAGCCCGTTGCTAGCTCCCTGTCCCCCCTTTGCTCCCTCCCTGCCTCCTTCCAATCTGGACGAGGGCAGCTTTGGGTAGTTAGTACTTTGCATCCAACACCTTTTGCAGAGTGTTGGGAGCTGTTGCTATGTGGTCCACGTGAGTTGCTCAACAAGCTTAAACTTTGCATAGCCCATGCTAAACTAATTTGCGTCAATTTGTCTACATCGTGCCAACAATCGTTCTGAGAGTCCTGAATAGCACATACAAGGCTGCCTGATAAAGGCCCTCGGAGCAGATGCCGCCGTCCATTCTGCAGGGCCTTGCTGTTTCTAGTTCTTCACCATGGTTTCTTCATATCCTAGTGACAATGTTAGTTTTTCCACTGTGGGGTTAAAACTTTTTTTTTTTTTTTAAACAAAGGGCAGAGCCTATACAACTGGCACTCTGATTTCTTTTTTTTTTTTTTTAAAGCAAGATGTGGCTGAATCCTAGCCCTCGTGTTTCCTAACAACTTTTTTTTTTTTTGCAAGTTTCAGAAAGAGCAAGGGGAGTGAAGACTTTTTTAAAAAGTGTTTATGCAACTGTGATAAGGTGCTTTCCTAATTATCTACCATTGTGTTGGACTAAAATTTTAAGCTTAAACATGGGTCACTTTTATGGAAAGATACATTTTATAAAGAAGAAAATAACATTTAAGACTATAGACAGCAGAAGCAATACAAGACAACAAAAATAATTTGTAATATACAACCTCTAGAAAATAATCTCCCATTTAGGACAAATTTCCATTTTTTCCCTGGCCAGATGGGGAAATACAGCTATCCCATCAGTTTGGGGAAAGCACCAGAGACCCTGGAGAGGCTAATTGAATCTCCACGGGGAATCCCACCCAACGATTTATTTACTAGTTTGTGGATTTTGTCATTCTGTAATGCCTCGCCCTACATTAACCCATTTACAGTATTTAATGGTCTGAATACTACCCCAAGAAAACTGATAAATCCCCAAATGTTTGCATTTAAATGTTCAGCCAATGTATCTAGGTAGGAGAAACCAATGAGAATTTTTCAATTCAGTCAATGATTATTGAGAGCCTACTATGTGCTAGGCACTGTTCCAGGCATTTGGGATGGAGCAGTGAGCAAGACAGACGCAGTCCCTGCTCTTGGGGCACCTGGGAAACGGATGATGAATAAACCAGTGAATATACAACACAGCAAGCAATGGGAATGCCAGGTGGTGTGAGGTGCTAAGGAGAAAAATTAAGGAGAGAAAATAGTCAAGGTGCTACTTTAGATACAGAGGTTGGAGAAAGTGTCACAAATGAGATGTTATTTGAACAGATATTCAAGGGAGGGAGGGAACAAGCCACGTGGATGTCAGGGGATAAAGGAGTCCAGGCAGAAGGAACAGGGGGAGCAATAAAAGTCCCTGAGGTGGAAGTGGCTCTAGGGGAAGGCTTTCTTTCTCTGTCGCCTCTGCAGAAAGGTCCTTGCGTCTTCTGAGCTTCTGCTCCTGGGCAGTCTCCATGTGGCTTGGCATCTGTCTTCTCCCATTTCTGCTTGCTCCGTGGCTTGTTTTAATCTCTTTTATATCTCAAAAGAGATTGACTTAAAACATACCCTACACTAATCTTGTCCCACTAACATAACAAAGACAATCCTTTCCCAAATGGGATTATCACCACAGGTATAGGGATTAGGATTTACTACACATATTATTGGGGACACAATTCAATCCATAACAATCAGTCTCTCAGCTTCCCTTATTTCTGGGGCTCAAGACGTCTCTGAGACTAAGTGTTTCAAACAAGCAGGGCTTTGTCAGAGGACGCTCCACCAGCTTAGAGGAAGGCCCAGGTCATGAAGTCACCTTCATTTGTGTGAAGTGGCAGGGCTGGGAGATGGGGTTTGAGGCCTGGGCAGACAGGTGCTGCTCATGAGAACCAGGCCCTGTGGATGGAGCTGCCAAGGCTGGGACTTGGCCAAGGGAGGCCACTTCTCAACCAGAATGAATGAGCTGATGCTTTCTGGCAGCTCTTCAGACTCTGCCAGGCACCTGCAGGCCGGGGCTTCTTGGCAGGTGAGGGGAAGCAAGGAGAATAGGGCTTTCTGGAGCTGTTCCCCAGAACAACATATCTTGACATCTGGGGAGATGAAGGGTGGGAAAGACAAGCCACTGGGTGTTCATGCTGGCCTGTGAAAGCCTCGCCAGTGGGAGCAGGAAAGGAGTTTCTGTTGAAGTGCTTCTTACTTTCGAGCCCAGCGTCCGGGGCTTAGCATGTTCCGGGCACTGTGAATGAGATTGGCTGATGCTTTGTATCAAATGTAAAGTGGCCTCTTTTCATACGGCTGGCACTGGAGGCCAGTGACCACTCAGTGGGATCCAGCGCTCTCCAGGATCTTGGCAGGGACAAGCATAGGGCCTGAATCACAGCTCTGTGGGGCAGCGGAGACAATGTCGCCTCCTCAGAGAAGTTGTTACCATAAAGCAAGACTTTTAAGCCTGGAAGTGATGAAGTTCCTCTGTCCAGGAGGAGCAAACTCTCTCTGCCACCCTCTACTCTTCCAGGAGCTCAGGTCCCAAATGCAGGTACCACAGATTCTAAACTAGACCCTGGGACATGAGGTCTCCGTTGGGGAGCTGTCTCTTGAATATAAAAATATCAGAATATCTAGGATGATTTCACCGTGTGCATGAACAACAGGAGCAAAGACTGCAATAAGTATTGTCCCTGAAAATCCGAGGTTAAAATCAAAGGGATATTTACCACTTACTTATACCATCAAGGAGCCCTGGTGGTGCAGTGGTTAAGCGCTCAGCTGCTAACTGAAAGGTCAGCAGTTCAAATCCACCAGCTGCTCCATGGAAGAAAGATGGGGCAATCTGCTTCCATAAAGATTTGCAGTCTTAGAAACCCTGTGGGGCAGTTGTACTCTTTCCTATAGGGTCTCTATGAGTCAAAGTCGACTTGACAGCAATGGGTTATTTGTATCTTCCCTGGGCTGATTGTTTTACAGACTTTGTCTTCTAAGATCCTTAAAACAACCATGTGATGGAGATATTATTATTCCCATTTTACAGGCAAGGAAACACTGAAGTTCAGGGAAGTGAAGCTGCTTGCTCAATTTTGTAGCACCAGGGTATAAACCCTGCTCTAACAACAAAACTCAAGTTTCTCCCACTCCACCGTGCTGGGAGAATGTGTGCCATGTACATGGCAGGGCTTGTTATTAAAGGAAGAGAAAGATGGAAGGACTTGTCTTCCTCTACTTGACCAGTTCTACAGACATTCTTGGTGTCTGAGACTTCATAAATATTGTCAGAACGTCCAGGAAAGATTTAGAAAAGTGAGGGATAAAAGAACTGGATAGATTCGTTTCTATTTTCATCTGCGTTCTTTTGATTGCAAGAAACAAAAATCTATTTTCCCTGCTTTATCAAAAAAGGTCATTTTACGACAAGGATATGGGGGTACCTCACAGCCTCCAAGGGCAGGAAATGCAGTCAAGCTCAGAAGGGACTAGGACCAGAAACTGCTTTAGCCCCTCTCCCACCCTACATTTGATGGAAAGTCAAAGCTTTTATGGGGGAGGTTCTCCAGTCTCCTTTTGACTGAGGAGTTTGTGAAATTTCCCATGTGGAGAGGCTCCTGGCCTGGCAGGATGGAATCTCAACCAACAACACAGGGAGGGTTCTGAAGCAGAGCTCCAGGGCGCAAGGTTCAAGGCTCCTGGAGCCAGGCCAGACTTAGGTTTGCAGGTGGGCTCCGCCGCCTACTAGCCAAGTTTATCCTGAGAAAGTTTTGTTGCCCAAGACTCAGTTTCCCCAATTGGAAAGTGAGGAGTAAAGTGATATGTGTCAAAGTGCCTAGCACAGTGCCTGGCACTTAGTGTCAAATATACTTAGCTTTGTGCCCCCAGCACTTCCTGAGATGGAAGTGGCATCTGCTGGAGAACCCCTGTGGGGCTTCTCATCACTCAGGGGTTCTCAACATGGGAGCTGCAGGGGCTAGCCACAGGTTGAAACTGGAAGATTGCGATTGTCATTTGAGGTTGGGGATGCAAACTGCTACTAGGGTGTTAACATTTAACTAGAGTAGGAACCTACACGATCTACTCTTCACAAGAATGGTGTTTCCTCGGCGTGACGCCCAGAGGCACTGGCTATGATTTTCAGGACAACTAAGAAGTAAGACGCTCACCAGAGAATTTTTATAAATAAATCTAAGGAGGAAAAAAGGGAAGGGGTGGTTTTGTATATTATTTTAATTAGCAAAATTAGGAAGCAATGCAAACCATGATGTGGCCTGTATTTTTAAATTATCTTCTTTTGGCTTTCTT